>NC_081379.1:35960946-36260946 GCF_030684315.1 Stegostoma tigrinum
TAATTTCAGTCCTAAATTGTCTACATTGTATCTTGAGACTGTCCCTTGGTTCTAGGCTCCCTGATTAAGGGAGACATCCTCTCTACATCCAGTCTGTCTGTTGGAATTGTACACATTTCGATCAGATTCCCCTCTCATCCTTCTGAACTCCTGTAAATGTAGGGCCAGTCAAGCCAATCTCTCTTCTGAGACAGTTCTGACATTGCTGGTATCAGCCGAACGGCCTCCGCTGAACTCTTTCTATGGCAAGTTTCACCCTTCTTAGGTATGGAGATCAAAACTGCATGCATTACTCCAAGTGCAGCCTCACCAAGGCCCTGCATAGCTGCCTGCATAAGACGCCTATTTTGCTGAAATCAAATATTTATACAATGAAGGCAAAATACCATTTACCCTCCTAGATGCTTGATGAAATTGGAAGCTAATTTAAGTAAAAGTAACCACCAGCGATTGTCACAAAAACCGATCTGGTTCACTCACATCCTTCTACCAGAAGGAAATCTGTCATCTTTACTTGGGTTGGCCTATCTGTGATGTGATTTACCCTCAGCTGCTAATTAGCCAGGAGCAACGATGTTGGTCGCGTCAACAATGCTCATGTCTCAAGAGTGAATAAAACAAAATTTGCGTTGTGTGTTGAATAAAGGCATTTCACATTAGGACTGCACATTGGCTATTTCTTTAGTGCACACCATTATCCCATGAAGATTCCAGGTTAAGGGTTTGGAATATTACTGTGAAAGAAAGGACTGCCATTTTATCTCTGGTATTCGTGACTGAAGCCAATCCCTCTGATACACATAAACTGTGTCCATTCACAGACATGCACAGCCCAACTATCTGTTTTAGCTGTTTTAGATGACTCAAGTTATATATAAAATACCTTCAGTGGCAAACTGGCCAGGAATCCACCAAGAAACAAATGATACAGTCAGTGAAATGATAGACCAGCCACACTGAACTGCAGCAAAATCAATTTGCACAGTTTCAACCTCGCTTCTGAATTAAAAGTTGTCAGCAAAGAGTTGAAAATCGAGGAATGGTTAAAAATTGTTTCACACTCAGTTGACTGATGACCAAGCCCAGCATCACATAGGCTTGGGGACCGCTTTGCAGGACACCTATGTTCAGTTCGCAATAAACAACTGCACTCCCAGTTGCGAACCTTTTCAACTCCCCTTCTCATTCCTCAGATGACATGTCCATCCTGGGCCTCCTGCAGTGCCACAATAATGCCACCCAAAGGTTGCAGGAACAGCAACTCATATTCCGCTTGGGAACCCTGCAGCCCAATGGTATCAATGTGGATTTCACAAGCTTCAAAATCTCCCCTCCCCTTATTGCATCCCAAAACCAGCCCAGCTTGTCCCCACCTCCATAACCTGTTCTTCCTCTCACCTATCCCCTCCTCCCATCTCAAGCCGCACCCCCATTTCCAACCTACTAACCTCATCCCACCGCCTTGACCTGTCCATCCTCCCCGGACTGACCTATCTCCGCCCTACCTCCCCACCTACACCCACCTTTTACTGGCTCCATCCCGCCCCTTTAACTTGTCTGTCTCCTCTCCACTATCTTCTCCTCTATCCATCTTCGATCCGCCTCCCCCTCTCTCCCTGTTTATTTCAGAACCCTCTTCCCCTCCCCCATTTCTGATGAAGGGTCTAGGCCTGAAACGTCAGCTTTCCTGATCCTGGGATGCTGCTTGGCCTGCTGTGTTCATCCAGCTCCACGCCTCGTTGTCTCATATAATCTTCAACCAGTTTTGGTCAACATTTGAGCAACTTGCCAACCTGGGACAGGTGTATACTTCAATATGCAAACTGACAGTTGTCATGGCAAGATTATTGTTATTTTCAGGTGTAAACAAGTTGAACAACTGTGATGCACTCACCATCCTTCCTGCAATAAACAATGTTGGTGAGTTTTAAAAAGACCAATAGTGGCTGCTTCAATAAATGGAAGAAATATTGCTGAGGAGAGAGGTAGGTTGCTGAAACATTTTGTCTTAAAGTCATCAAGCCACACTCAAGACTGCAACATTTTTATTAAATTTGACTCAGAGGAAATCGGTGTTGTTGGCTAGGCTAGCATTTATTGTCCATCCCTAGGTAGTGGTGAACTGCCTTTTGAGCACGCAGTACATTTGATATGGACATATCCACAATACTGTTAGGCAGGCAGTTCCAGGATCTTGATCCAGCATTGCTGATGGGTAAGCAATACTGATGGTGTTCCCAAACATCTGCCACCTTGGCCTTCCAGATGGAAGTAATCATGGGTTTGGAAGGAGCTGTCTAAAGATCTCTGGTGAACTTACGCAGTGCATCTTATAGATCGTGCACACTGCTGCTATTGACGGTCAGTGGTGGACGTTTGTGTGTGTTGTGCCAATCAAATTGGCTGCTTTGTCCTGGATGGTATGAAGTTTCTCAAATGTTGTTTCAGCCGCAATCATCCAGGCAAGAGGGAAGTACTCCATCATGTTTGTGATTTGTACATTGTTGATGGTGGACAGGTTTTGGGGAGTCAGGAGGTGAGTTACTTGCTGCAGGATTCTTAGCCTCTGGCCTATTTTTGTCACTACAGTGCTTCCATTAACAGGCTCATTCAGTTTTTTGTCAATGGTATGTTGGTAACGGAGGAGTAAGTGATGGCGATGTATTGCTTGGTAGCATCCTGGGGAGTGATCTTGGAGTGCAGGTTCGTAGTTCCTTAAAAGCAGATAGGACAGTGAAGAAGGCATTCGGTGTGCTTGCCTTTATTGGTAAATGCATTGCATATAGGAGTTGGGCGTTCATAATGCAGCTTTACAGGACATTGGTTTGGCCACTTTTGTGGTATTGAGTGCAATTCTCTTGTCCCTCCTATTGGAAGGATGTTGTGAAAGTAGAAAGGGTTCATAAAAGATTTACAAGGATGTTGCCAGGGTTGGAGCTATAGGGAGAGGCTGAATAGGCTGTGGTGATTTTCCCTGGAGCGTCAGAAGCTGAGGGGTGACCTCAGAGTTTTATAAAATCATGAGGGACATGGATAGCGTAAATTGGCAAGGTCTTTTCCCCTGGGTGGGGTATCCAAAACTAGAGGGCAGGGTTTAAGGTGAGAGGGAAAAGGGAAAGATTTAAAAGGGACCTAAGGAGCAAACCTTTTCACACAGGGTTTGGTGTGTGTATGGAATGAGCTGCCAGACGAAGTGGTGGAGGCAGGTACAATTACAACATTTAAAAGGCATCTGGATGGGTGTATGAATAGGAAGGGTTTAGAGGGATATGGGTCAAATGTTGGCAAATGGGACTGGATTTATATAGGATATCTGGTCAGCATGGATGAATTGGACTGAAGGGTCTGTTTCCATGCTATACTTCTCTATGGATGCCCAGTCCTGAATTTACAAACATTTAGAATCATTTATCATATGGAAGGAAAGGGTACCGAATGATTAGCAAACTCACTCTGATAAACCAGGTAAATTGCCATGGAGAAAGCAATGGGAAGTTCTTGGTTCCCCAAGCTCCTAGGTAGTTCAAAAAAGTTGCATATTTCTCTTGTTTGCAGAGAATGAGCCCTTAGACATGCAATTATGTCACTTCCCGCAGATGTAAATGAGCTACAGTGTGAGCTTGAAGGATTATCTTAAATTGGTTATTGAATTGCTATTGGCACATTGAGGATGCTCACCAGTTGTAGAATTACAAAATGTGTTCTGAAGAAGGGTCACTGGTCCCAAGATGTTAATTCAGCTTTGTCTACTAGACCTCTTGAGTTTCTCCAGCAATTTCTGTTTTCATTGCAGAGTTATATAAATGCCATAAATATATTTTTAATTACCATTGTCATGAAACAACAGTTATCACCCTAGTTGTACAAGGAACCTTGACCCTGTTTCTGCCCTGTTCAACCTTTTTTTGTCCACAGCCTTTCCTCCTTGCCACACTGACTGATCGATGCCAAATAAACAAACACTTGTTTGGCACCAATGGCTTGCTGGCACCATTTAAGTGGCACCCAAAACAGACATAGCCTTGGAAATTTGCATGGCCCTCTAATTTCACATAACAGGAAATTGTGACTGGACTACTCTTGGTTTAACAGCCATTATATCATAGGCATCATACCCATGATTTCTTGAAATACACAAGTCAGCTTAAACACAATGCCAGTATCACAAACCACCAAAATAGTCCATATCTGTCAAATTCTGTCTTTTAAAAATGAAATTATGACACGTTCCATGATTTTTACTGGTGTTTTGCAGATCCTGTTCTGCAGCTTTGTCAATTTTTTTTTCCCTTGGCACCTGCAGTTCAGTAGATTTGGTTACGCTTGTAGTCACAATATTAAGCAATAACTTCTGTGAAGTTTGCAATATCTGTTTATTTTCCAAGATAATACAGCACTTATAGAAGGAGTGAAATATCTGTGGTTTCCTGTGTCATTTTTCAATGGCAGGGCTAAAAAGGAAAGTACATACAGCTGTGGTGTATAATAATTCCATTGGACACAAAAATACTAGAAACAACATTAGTTTCAAATACTGCAGGAAGTCGAGAGAACATTGATCACATCTAAATGTTTGCCACAGCAAAGCTTTTCATAAATGAACAACCTGCAGCTGTGCATGTTTTAAATGTTAACAGGAAAGGACCTATGGCCGTAAACAGCTAACTAGAATATTATAGAGTTATTGTGAGCTTGGCTATTGTGTGTACATTTTTGGAATTGTTTCAACTCATTGAGATGTCAATGAAAGACAATGATGTCTTTAGCCTTCACAACAATTACATTTGAACACTGTTATGCTGAGGGGATAAAGAACAATTTGATTTAGACAGGAAGTGCAGACAAAAATGAAACCCATTTATTCTGAGGTCTCTCCGGATCTTCCTGCTTACAATACATATCCAAGCATGTTGTGGCTTCTACCTTCTTCTATGAGTAGTATCCACATTCTACAGGTCCTGCCTGTCATCTCAGGCCCCATCTCAGCATTTGCTCTTCGCATGCTGAGTGAAGGCAGATGCTATAATTCTGGAGAGGGGAATCCCAGCCTTTTAACCATTTTGCGCAAGCGTTTTAACAAAAGTGTTGGACAATAATCACAGGTTGATTTTTACTTTACCTTCTGTAGCCACAAATGGAGGCTAATTTTGATTTTAGCTGAGAAGATAGGAGTACAGGAGTTGGGAAGTTATGATGACTTTGTACAGGACATTGATGAGGCCTCTTCTGGAGCACTGTGTCCAGTTCCAGTCTCCCTGTTAGGAAAGGTATTATTAAGCTGGAGAGGGTTCAGAAGAGATTTACCAGGATGTTGCCAGGAATTGAGGATTTGAGTTATAAGGAGAGACTGGATAGGTTGGGGCATTTTTCACTGGAGCATAGGAATTTGAGAGGTGACCTTATAGAGGTGTTTAAAATAATGAGGGGTATAGATAAGGTGAATGGTAGATGTCTTTTCCCAAGGGTGAAGAATTTAAAGGTTAGAGGCATATGAGGTGGCAGAAGAAATTTTTTCTGAAAAAATTACATGTAGGGCAATTTGTCTTTACACAGACAGTGGTTCACATGTGGAAAGAACTTCTTGAGAAAGTGGTCGATGCAGTTACAGTTACAACATTTAAAAGACATTTGGATAAGTACATGAATAAGAAATGGTTGGAGCGATATGGACCAGGAACAGGCAGGCAGGTTCAGTTTAGTTTGGGATTATCGCTAGGCTGGACTGGTTGGACTGAAGGGTCTGTTTCTATGCTACATGACTCTGATGTTGTCAGATCAATATACATTATGGTCATGCCATTATTTGACTTTCAACCTGCATCATTGACTATGTTAAGTTTGTTTTGAAATGTATCTTCCTTTCTTCTGCACTGATTTTCAATATTTTTGTACAAAGTATCCTTATAATCTATGAACTGGGTTAAAGTTGTTTTTTTTTATTCGCTCGTAAGATATGGGCATTACTGGCTAGGCCAGCATTTATTGTCCATCCCTAACTGGCCGGACAGCAGTTTAAGAGTCAACCACATTGCCATGGGTTTGGAGTCACATGTAGGCCAGATCAAGTAAGGATGGTAGTTTCCTTCCCTGAAAGACATTAGTGAACCAGATGAGTTTTTCCAACAATTAGCAATGGTTATCACTAAACTTTTAATTTTCCATATCAACTTATTTCCAAATTCTACCAACTGCTGTGGCAGGATTTGAACCCACATCCCCAGAACATTACCTATGTTTCTGTATTAATAGTCTACTGATAATATCACTAGACTATTGCCTCCTGTTGTGGGCTATGCTCTATACATCTCCGTAAGAATGCCAAAGATGGCATGGTTCAATCAAAATTATGAGATTAAGACTGTATGTCACATTATAATTTCTTAATTATCTTCCAGATGTGAACATTTACTCTGAAATGTACATAAACAAGACAATAAGTAGCAAATATTTCCATTTCAGATGGAAATTCTCCAGGATCACCTAGATATCAGTTAGGGATGTAGGATGAGAAACCCAAAATATTAATATTTAAGGATTTGCGATTACATGCAAACAATCTCAAATAAGCAAATACAAAAAAATATAGTTTTGAGGTTCCTTTTTCTCTTCGGGAGCTGATCTCATTGGTAATTGGCATCCTAGGGAACCAATCAAGGTATGACAAGAAGTGACATTGTGATGACCATCACCCTTTAGAAACCAATGAGAAACTGATTGTTCATCACCTAACCAATCAGACGCTTATCCTGCACCACCCAAAGCAATCCAATTTCAGGAACACCCTGATTGTGTTTGTGGCTTGTGCCTCAAAAAAGTTAATGAACACCCAGTTTTCGCAGCATTGTGTACAGGTCAGGGAAGGAAAGCAAGAATAAGATATACTGTGATTACTGGTATGCAAAAAGAGACGGAGCACAATAGTTAATGAGAACAAGAGACCTGCTGCTCTGAAGGAAATGATCTGTTGCCAGGGCTTTTGTTACTTCCTGTAATCAACTTGATAATTTCCGTCAAGAAGCTTATGATAACATATTCATACTGTGTGATCTGCTACTTTGGGACTAAAATCTGACCTCAGCTTCAAAACTGATTTGAAGAATTAAATCTTATAGAGTCAGCAAATTGACACTGTTGGCCATTAATTTAAAGTTTGGCCATACTAGTTCCTGAGCACTCAAAGGCACCATAAAGTTTGGGTTGTGTTTTCCTACACTGAGGCAAAGAATTTAAGGGCAACTTCTCCATTTTAGCCATTGTCAGCTTCAAGCACTTTAAACGTAGATATAAGTTGAAACAAATACACAGTAAATCTCCACCTATCTGGACTCCTCTCTCTCCCCTTTGGTCCAGGAACTCCCCACCTACGTCCGTGACACCACCCACGCCCTCCACCTCCTCCAGGACTTCCAATTCCCTGGCCCCCAACACCTCATATTCACCATGGACGTCCAGTCCCTATACACCTGTATTCCGCATGGAGATGGCCTCAAGGCCCTCCGCTTCTTCCTGCCCCGCAGACCCGACCAGTCCCCCTCCACCGACACCCTCATCCGCCTAGCTGAACTCGTCCTCACCCTCAACAACTTCTCTTTCGATTCCTCCCACTTCCTACAGACTAAGGGGGTGGCCATGGGTACCCGCATGGGCCCCAGCTATGCCTGCCTCTTTGTAGGTTACGTGGAACAGTCCCTCTTCCGCACCTACACAGGCCCCAAACCCCACCTCTTCCTCTGGTACATTGATGACTGTATCGGCGCCGCCTCTTGCTCCCCAGAGGAGCTTGAACAGTTCATCCACTTCACCAACACCTTCCACCCCAACCTTCAGTTCACCTGGGCCATCTCCAGCACATCACTCACCTTCCTGGACCTCTGTCTCCATCTCAGGCAACCAGCTAGAAATTGATGTCCATTTCAAGCCCACCGACTCCCACAGCTACCTAGAATACAACTCCACCCACCCACCCTCCTGCAAAAATTCCATCCCCTACTCCCAATTACTCCGCCTCAGCCGCATCTGCTCCCACGATGAGGCATTCCACTCCCGCACATCCCAGATGTCCAAGTTCTTCAAGGACCGCAACTTTCCCCCACAGTGGTCGAGAACGCCCTTGACCGCGTCTCCCGCATTTCCCGCAACACATCCCTCACACCCCGCCCCCGCCACAACCGCCCAAAGAGGATCCCCCTCATTCTCACACAACACCCCACCAACCTCCGGATACAACGCATCATCCTCTGACACTTCCGCCATCTACAATCCGACACCACCACCCAAGACATTTTTCCATCCCCACCCCTGTCTGCTTTCTGGAGAGACCACTCTCTCCGTGACTCCCTTGTTCGCTCCACACTGCCCTCCAACCCCACCACATCCGGCACCTTCCCCTGCAACCGCAGGAAATGCTACACTTGCCCCCACACCTCCTCCCTCACCCCTATCACAGGCCCCAAGATGACTTTCCATATTAAGCAGAGGTTCACCTGCACATCTGCCAATGTGCTATACTGCATTCACTGTACCCGGTGTGGCTTCCTCTACATTGGGGAAACCAAGCGGAGGCTTGGGGACCGCTTTGCAGAACACCTCCGCTCGGTTCGCAATAAACAACTGCACCTCCCAGTCGCAAACCATTTCCACTCCCCCTCCCATTCTTTAGATGACATGTCCATCATGGGCCTCCTGCACTGCCACAATGATGCCACCCGAAGGTTGCAGGAACAGCAACTCATATTCCGCCTGGGAACCCTGCAGCCTAATGGTATCAATGTGGATTTCACCAGCTTCAAAATGTCCCCTTCCCCCACTGCATCCCTAAACCAGCCCAGTTCGTCCCCTCCCCCCACTGAACCACACAACCAGCCCAGCTCTTCCCCCCCACCCACTGCATCCCAAAACCAGTCCAACCTGTCTCTGCCTCCCTAACCGGTTCTTCCTCTCACCCATCCCTTCCTCCCACCCCAAGCCGCACCCCCATCTACCTACTAACCTCATCCCACCTCCTTGACCTGTCCGTCTTCCCTGGACTGACCTATCCCCTCCCTACCTCCCCACCTACACTCTCTCCACCTATCTTCTTTACTCTCCATCTTCGGTCTGCCTCCCCCCTCTCTCCCTATTTATTCCAGTTCCCTCTCCCCATCCCCCTCTCTGATGAAGGGTCTAGTCCCGAAACGTCAGCTTTTGTTCTCCTGAGACGCTGCTTGGCCTGCTGTGTTCATCCAGCTCCACACTTTGTTATCTTGGAATTCTCCAGCATCTGCAGTCCCCATTATCACTGACACAGTAAATCTCTGCCCTGATCAAACAATGTGCTGTAGCCCCATCCTTGACAGCAGGTCTCTGCTGAAATAAATGTATATTCTGAGAGAAAGGAATAGTCTAGGAGTTGCTTGACATTTGCAGAAACACACAAAATAGGAACAGATGTAGGCCATTCAGTTCCTTAAGCCTGCTTTGCTATACCAAATGCTCATGGGTGATCTGTTCTAGTTTTGATTTCTACGCTCAAATCTACCTCCATTTGATGCCCCTCCCTGGCAAAACATCTATGTAGCTCTGTATTAAAATTTATCAATGACCCTGCCTATACTGCTTTCTGAAACAGAGTTCCAAAATTGCACAACCTTCTAAGAATAAAATGTTCGCCTCAAGTTTGTCCTGAAAGGTTAACTTCTAATTTCAAAACAGTGCCCTCCTGTTCTGAACTAACCAAGGGGGAACTTCACGTCAACATCAGCCTTGTCCATTCAGGATTATATAAATTTCATTCAAGTCATACCTTACTCTTCTGAACTCCAGCGAAAACAAGTCTGGCCTATCCAATCTTTCTTAAATCAACTCACTCATTCCATGTATCAAATTAACAAATCTCTTCTGAATAGCCTCAACATATTTATATCCCTCAGGTATCTACATTAAGATTCAGTGATTTAATAGCACTTATGAAGCCATTATTTGTAATGCATTCATCTAAACACATGAACTGGATTATTTAGCCCTTATAATATAGTAAAATGTCCTAAAAATAGAAGTGTTATCAATTAAAATTTGACGAAACCTCATAGGATTTTTTCCTTTGGTTGTTTAGAGGATATGGCACATTGGTTCAGCCAACATTCTTTGCCTCTCCCTAATTGCCCTTGAGAAATTGCTCTCTTGAACCATGGAAGTCTGTAATAGGAAGGCACACACACACATTGATCAATGCTGTTAGAAGAGATGAACAGAACTTGCAAAACTAGTAGATGTAGGGATTGCTTTAATGGAGAAGTGGGAGATAGAGAAACAAAGAAGGTTAGGGAGGCAAATCCAGAGTTTAGGCCTTCAGTCACAGCAAGCACAGATACCGACGATGTAGCAATCAAATTAGCAGATGTGGAACAGTCTAGAGATTTCAGAGAGATGCAGGAGGCCAGAGAGAAGGGAAGGGCCAAGACCATGGGAGGGAGCTGTAAACAAAGATGAGAATTATAACAACGAAGTGCTGCTAACTCAGAAGCCATTGTCTCCGAATTAGCAGTGGTAAAAGAATTGTCATAGAATCGCTCATTTCCTGAACTGGTATGATGTAGCTCTAAGTACTCTTGCAATTTCCCCCAGTGTAAATGCAGGAGTATATGTATATTAGCACAATGAACGATCTGAAGATTTGCTTTTGTTTGCTGCTTCTCAGCTACCTGTTAAGACCAGCACAGTGTCTACCGTAGCCCTGTACGGACTCTCGCATATCATTGTCAGTCTCAGAAAGTGCCATAACCATTTTAAATAAATGATTGATTAGGTTAAGATGGGTGACATCAGAGCACAACAAACATATATGCTGTTGATTTTCTATGAGCATTGGTGTAAAGGAGTTAAAATGGATTCTGCTAAAGAACAAATAATATGCATTATTAGATTAATTTCCTTAATCAATGTTAATATATTATGCTTCAGTGTTACTGTAGCAATACTTCTGAACAGTGAAGAGCTTGGGGCACTCTGAAACCTCTTAGATTGACTGATTTATTTGTTTTATTTCTTTCTTCCTTCAGTAATAATGTCCTGTCAGCTGTGTAGACCCATGATTTATTGCTCAGATGTGTTTCTGATGTTTATTTTAAAAGAACTTTTATTTTTACTGTCTGCTGCAGTAGATAATGAAGCAATAGTCTGAGAGGGTTGTTTATGATGAATTTAACTAATCTTAAACCAGCTACAACAATTTTGCTCCCTGATCTGATTTTGTTCTTTAACTTAATCCATTTGGTGACTTGGACCCAGATGGGTTTGGGGAAGAAGTTCAACATATTGATTTTTTTTTCTCTCCCTCTCAAAAGAAACAGAGAGTATACTTATTTTATTCTGCTTTCTTTTTGCTTAGAATGTCTGGCTCAGAAACAAACGCTTAGGCCAAATGGATCCATGCTGTTGATTTTATCTTTCCCTATAACATTATTTTCCCAAATTCATTCATGTTTTTCCCATCCATTGTGGCAAACACTTGGCCCCAGTTCCCTGGGTAATATGGAGACTTGCTTATGGGGCTAGAGCACAGATAACATCAACTTGATATCCTCGTGTAAAGCTGGTGTGAGAATGGCCTCCCATTATAGAAATGGTCTGATCTTCATTGCTGTTGAAATTTAATATTAGATGACATCTAAGATGTGTCCAGTTCACACTCCTAGTTTTATACCCAGGCAGCAAATTGGATATTCACTTCTCAAGATCTGCTTACTCAGCAATCAGGCTCCTTACCACAGTAGGATATCAAGGGGTAATTTATGGTCATAATTCCAAGTTTATTTTCCTCTACTTACACTGCAATTTTCTGAAGAAGTCAACCAGCAGTATATACCATCCTGGCTACTCTATCAGCTACAAGCACTAGTACAGATATATCATTCTGGATAGTGTAACTCAAGCACTCGTAAGACAGTTCAGAATTGAATAGTTTGGTTATGACACTGGCAAAGGTATTGGATTATATTTTTTGAGCTAATTTTATTGAACAATACTTCAAAATCATAAAGATATGAATATAACACTGCGAATGGATGAACAGGCAACTAACATTGTGCTGCATCCTTTACTGAAAAATATAACTGACAAACTGATTCATTTGAATTCAGTATGTCCTTATTTTATACAGAAATCAAATCCTTCCAATCCAGTTTATGTTTTACCTTTTAAACTACAGGACAACTATCTCATTCATCCAGCGTCCTATCTAACTTTAAACTGAGATTAAAGGGTTACGTGCTTGGCTATCTGAATGATTCAGCCAGCATGCAGCCTAGCACCTCCATTGTTTTACTCACCCACCACAAAGACTGGCACTGGCCCTCCAATTCAATGCTTGTTTGAAATATGTTAGTTGACACAGACACCACAAAATAGTCAGGTTCTTCTTGATTCAGATACCTGAAGTTTATTTGCAGCATGGAACTACAATATTGCAGACTTACACAAATAGTCTGGATTTCATCCTTACCGAAGTTACTGCGCATTACATACTGAAATAGTTGGCTGACGACACTGATTCCAACACACACACACACACACAGAGGTTGGCTGCAGGTGATGTGAGCGCCTTTACCATTATACTGAATCCCACATGTCTTAATGCTTTAAGTCTGGTCTGAATTCAGTGCCATAATACAACATGCCCTTTTTTGCCCTTTAAAGAATGGGAACTCTATTCTGATGAACCTGTGCACAAATGCATATACAATATATATTACATATATATATAAAATCCATAAAATATACACACATAAATACCTCTTTATATTCAGGATGTGCTCTGGTGGACATATGACCTGGTCAGATCCGGTCCTTAGAAACTGATCATAGTTTAGTGGTGTAGCTTTCCTCTGTGATTATATCTGTTGTCACAAATAGACATGTATTATTTCTCATAGATGTGTGGCTGTTACCTGCTATAACATCTTCAGCACCTGAATGTTATCCTGTGTGATCAGTGGTTGATGAAGTGCAATTCAGACATGTCATTGCTTTTTCATGGGACTTGACTATAGTTCATTACCTCATCCTCTGATGTAACTGGGCACAACAACACAAAATGCTTGTATGAATGTGTGGAAATCTCAAAACATGTATCTTGTCCTGGTTTGAGTTAGGATAACTATCTGTGTGCTCATTTATCATTCTCATGTATCACTTTGTCCCTTCTTTCCAACAAATATTGTGTATGTGTGGTTGGTTAGTAAGGGTGGGAAGCTCTGTGAACATATCTTTCAAACATGACAGCTGCCAGAGAGGGAAAACCACAGCTTAAAGGAGTAGCATATAGATTCAATAAAGCTGCCCAAAAAACTGTCAATTCATTTTACACTTAGTGATCATGGATTTTAAGGTATACTGAATTCTGTGAGACCATTTGACTGAGGTGAGAAAAAGAAGTCATATGTTGAAAAGTCCATTTCATCTCTTGGAAGGATGCAGTAATGTTCTGTGGACAAAAGTCAGATATAATTTGTGGAGGTACATTGAACATACTAAATATGGCATTCAATGTGTCAATAACCATTCCACTGATGATATTTTGATTTGTTGCACAAAAGGAAACTTAGTAAAATGGTCAGTCACTGGAATGTAATTGCATCCACGAGCATAGAAAATAGCAGTCACAATCTTGCACCAAGGCTGAGAGAGAATCTTGTGGTAAAATTTGAGGTTCTCTCATTTGTTGTAATTGATACGTTTCACACGATATGTTTAGTTAGTTGATCAATGTTGTTATTAATGTCAGGCCAAAATATGCATTCACACACCTCTCTCTTGTTTTCTTCTGTGCCTGTCTTCCTAATATGAATGTGGTCTAGCACAACTTTATGAATGGCATAGCATCATTTACAGTTTATTTGATATTGAAAGTTGCATTCTTGGAGAGTCCCATTTCATCTCTGAAAGATCAGAATGAACAGAGTAATTCAGTAGCCTCATGGATGTGTTCAGGCTAGCCATTGATGGCGATCTTTCTGAGCTGTTGCAGTTAGTCATCATCTGGTATAGATTGTTGAATCTGCTCTGTTTGGGCTGTGAGACAAATGTATAAGATTGGTGATACTGTCTGGAATTCTTAATGTTGCAAATGCCTTCTGGATCAAAATGATATTTGGATCTGTGCATGCTGGTAGAACATTAATAACTGATCTATTTTTTATGGTATAAGATGTTTCAGTTGTCCATTTTGAGGGTCCATGTTGGCAGTTAAGATGGATTAAAGCCAATGCTTGGGATGTTGGACCTGTTGTAAGCACTTAGCTTATTTTGTATAGACTGTACTACATCTTGCCAGTTTCCTGACTTTC
This sequence comes from Stegostoma tigrinum, assembly GCF_030684315.1. Taxonomy (NCBI): domain Eukaryota; kingdom Metazoa; phylum Chordata; class Chondrichthyes; order Orectolobiformes; family Stegostomatidae; genus Stegostoma; species Stegostoma tigrinum. The sequence continues at coordinate 35,975,268 of NC_081379.1, forward strand.
CTCAGGCAGGATGGGTAAAGGGGCATATTTTCATTTGGACCAGTGTCAGTCTTGGCGTATACGACATGTTGTCCATTCCTTTTGAGTTATTTCAGTCAGATGGAGGTAATGAGTTCAGTTTTTCTGACCACACCCTTGTAGTATCAGGTTAACCACTTGTAGAATAACTGGAGCTGGGAAGAACACAGCAAGCCAGGCAGCATCTGGAGGAAAGTAGCAGTCAATGTTTCAGGCCTTACTCTTCTTCAGGACTACTTTGGATTCCAGTACCTGCAGTTTTTTTTTCTCTTACCACATGTATTGCCTGACTAGGATCTGGAAGGTCCAATGTTGTCGTTACCATTTGGATTTTGTTGATGTGGTCATGTGCCATGGGTGCAAACTTGGAAGCTTCTTTGAAATTGTTCTCTGGTTGTCTTTTCACCTGCAGCTGTGGAACATTGTGTTTCACTTTGGGTTGCACGTTATGCTTGTATCCTCTTATGGAACATAGTTGGTGCATGTCACAAAATGCTGGCCACTGTCTTGGTGAATGAGACAAGCTCGAGCTCATACAAGATGTTCCATTGAACCTGTTGCCAGGTGCAATAGTTGTTCCAGAGTTAAACACTCATGAATATTTCTGGCTAGCTTCACGCTCCCATCGTTCTTCCAGTTACGTAGCAAAAAGGGTAAACTTTAGGTTTATCCTTGAAGTGCTTTGCTGAAGGATCAAATTGATATAAAGACAATAAGTTGATCCATAAACCTTTCTGCCAATTTAGCTTCAGTGAAATCACATTGTGTACTCTTTCATCTACATATGCCTATGCATCGATCAATTACTTTACCTGTTGGTTATTTTACATCACCTCAAGCCTCTGTTCCCTAAGATTGACTCCAAGTTTAAGACAATCTTCCAGAACCCGAAAAAGTGCTGTCAGGATCCTAGTGGTCCTTGTCAGAAATACCAAAGGATTTTATTTTGCATGACATTTCAGAGTCCAAAGCAAGAAGAGGGTTAACTGCCTGTTGCTCTTTATCAGTTATAGGTTGATCCAGGAAATAAAGATCGGGCAAAGGCAAAATACTGCAGATAGAGGAATCTGAAGCAAACACAGAGAATGCTGGAGAATTTCAGCAGGTCTGGCAGCACCTGTGCAGCGAGACACAGAGTCAATGTTTCGAGTCCAGCTTGACTCTTCTTCAGAACTTAGAGAGATGCTGCCAGGCCTACTGAATAAAGACCTCTAAGTCACTGAAATGTTAACAGAATTTCAAGAGTATGCCAATCCATAGTTGAGTGCCTGCTTTGCACTTTCTTTGCTCTTTAAAATGCTCCTGCAAGAACCTGCATCATTGTGTAATGCTTTCCTATGGTTTTATTGCATTCTGTTTTTGTTTAACTTTGATTTGGTTTCTTGTGGAATGTGGGTGTCACTGGCTGGGTCAAGATTAATTGTCTGCCCTTGGTTGTCCTTGAAAAGGTGGTGGTGAGCTGCCTTCTTGAACTGCTGCAGTCGGTAGACCTACAATGCTGTTCATAGAATCACAGAGTTATCAAACCCCTACAGTACGGTATTTAGCCCATTGAGTCCACACTGGCCCACTGAAGGACATCCCACCCAGACTCACACCCCTACTCTATCCCTGGAATTCTGCATTTCCCATGGTTAATCAACATAGTCCGCACATCCCTGGACACAATGGGCAATTTAACCAATCCAATTAACCTGCACATCTTTGGACTAGGGAGAGAATTCCAGGATTTTGACACAACAACAAAGAAGGAGGAGTGATATATTGCTACAGAGGAGGCAACAGCCTAGTGGTATCATTCTGGACCATTAATCCAGAGATCAAGGTGATGTTCTGGGGATTTGAGTTTGAATTACACCACAGCAGATGCTGGACTTTGCATTTAATTAAAAAAAATTGGAATTAAGGGTCTCAAAATGACCATGAATCCATTGTTGACTGTTGGAAAAACCCATCTTGCTCACTAATATCTTTTAGGGACGGAGTCTGCCATCCTGACCTGGTCTGGCCTATACATGAAAACCGAAAGAATTGCAGATGCTATAATTATCAGGAACAAAAAACAAAATTGCTGGAAAAGCTCAGCAGGTCTGGCAGCATCTGTGAAGAAAAGATCAGAGTTAATGTTTCAGGTCTGGTGACCCTTCCTCAGACCTGTTCTCACGTCTCTACTGCCTTTGTCCTTCTGGGTGGAAGTGATAGTGAGTTTCGAAGGTGCGGTTTAAGGATCTTTCTGAGGAGGGGTCACTGGACCTGAAACGTTAACTCTGATTTAACTCTGACTTTAGAGTTAAACTTAGAGTTAACTTTAACTCTAAAGTCAGCTCTAAATTTCTGCAGTGAATCTTGTTGATGATATAGATTGCTGCTACTGAGTGCCAGTGATGGGGGAGTGAATGTGCAAATGGGGTGTCAATCAAGTGGACTGCATTGTCCTGGATGGTGTCAAACCTCTTGAGTTTTGTTGCCACTGCACTTATCTGTTAATCTGCTTAACATGTTCCATAGACTTCTTGAGTTTGATTTCTGAGCTTTATTTCCAACAATATTTGCAAGTCTATGATATCACAGACTTTACACTTTATCTGCTTTCCATGCTTACTGATCTTACAGTACATTTCATACACATGCAGTTAGAACATTGAACATTGAACATTACAGCGCAGTACAGGCTCTTTGGCCCTCGGTGTTGCGCCGACCTGTGAAACCAATCTGAAGCCCATCTCACCTACACTATTCCATTATCATCCATATGTTTATCCAATGACCATTTAAATGCCCTTAAAATTGGCGAGTCAGGTGACAACATGAACTCCATTATACAGAGTGACTGACCATAGACCATACAGTTACCTTTATACTGGAATATCATATGACACAACATCATGTAACTTAAATGTAAAGACCAGACCAGCTGACAATCTTTATCATATGCATCATAACTCTCTACTTTACTCAAGCAAGAGATAAAAGTTTATGAATTCACTAAACGATCCCCATAACCAGGATAAATAAAAACTAAAAAATCTGCAGATGCTGTAAACCAGAAACAAAAATAGAAATTATTGGAAAAGCTTAGTGGATCTAGTAGCATCTGTGGAGAGAAATCAGAGTTAACGTTTTGGGTTGCATGAGGAATGACCCTTCTGAGGAAGGGTCACCGGAGCTGAAATGTCAACTCTGATTTCTTTCCACAGATGCTCTGGACCAACTGAGCTTTTCCAGCAATTTCTGCTTTTGTTTCTGATTTATGGCATCCACAATTCCTTCATTTTTATTTAGGTGTAACAATCAGGAATGGTTACTTCATGCATGGACACTGTAAAGATGTTTGCCCTTGTAAGGGAGTCTAGGACTATGAGTATACAGTTTTTAAAAATATAGACTTCCCATTTAAAACAGGAGGGATGAGAATTTTTCTTTCTCTTGGAGAGTCATGAGTGTGCAAATCTTCCATTTCCAAAGAGTGGTTGAATATTTTATAGCATAGGTTGCTAAATTCTTGACTAAAAAGGCAGTCATTAATTATCAGGCTTATGTAAGAAAATGAGGTTGAGACCACAGTCAGATCAGTCACTAATGATGCAGCATGTCTGAGATGAATGATGACTCCTGTTCCTAATTCAAATGTTTTTATGGTCAGCTCCTTGAGCAGTCAAAGCTGATATCACCATCCTGGGAAAAAAGCATCCCTATGTTTTAAAATATCCTTGACCGTCACTAGCCTCCAAAAAATTCCATGTTGTAATATGCATCATGCCTGTGCACCCTTCACCCTGTTTTTCAAGGCTCCTGCTTCCCTGATTGTAATGAAATCAGAAAAAGTTTCAAGCTTCCCCTCCTGATGCCCGTCTTGGCACAGTTTTGGGTAACCACAGGTATTGCTTTGTGTTCCCTAATAGTTATAAATGTCTTAAAAAGGCATTTCATTGCCTTTGTCCTGCCCCAAGAAGACCTACTTACTAGTACAGATGAATTGACCTTTCCTATTTACCACTTCATTACTCTCTGTGTTCCACAAAAGTCAAGCCAGCAAGTTCATTAGTAATTAATATGACTGATTGCTTTTGTATCTTAGTTCACAAAAGACATAACTGTAGTCATACAAAATGCCAAAAGTTGATCAAATACATTGTCATGTCAATTATAGCAGAACATATTATAATAATGATTTAGAATAAGGGTCAATGATTGCAACAACGTCATGAATGAGCATCTGCTGATCTACTGAGATATCAGAAACAGACCAGCTAACAAATACGTGTACAATGCTAAGATTTGGAACCTGTGAAACTTGCAACCCACAAGTTTGTTGCCATCTAGACACAAATATTAACTTAAGTCATATCAATCTTCCTGAAATATGTTTGAGTTCTGCAGAGTCTGTGGAAATATTATTACCAGTATGTGCATGGTTCTGAACCTCAGATACATCTGTCAGGGTAGAGAATTCTAAAGACTTGCAATCCTTTGATTTTGAGAAATATCTGCTCATTCCCCTTATCCTGAGACTATGGCCCAAAGTTTTCAATTTCCTAGCCAACGAAAATAACCTCTGTGTCCCGGTGTCAAGCCTGTCAAACCCATTCCGAATCTTGAATGTTTCCATCAAATCATTGCTCTGTCTAGACTCCAGAGAACAGACTCAATTTGTAGCATAACAAGTTAACAGCTGTCAGAGTGCTTCATGAGTGATGTCTGAGGATGTCAGATCATATGGAGCTGTAACCTAAGGGAAGAAGGTTTTTATCAAAATCTTCCTGGACTATGCTCTGTACCTGGAGTAAATAGTAAGTAAATATTCAGTTATTTATACTGATTTGGTTTCCAGTCCTAATCAGTCAGATTACTCAGTTTCTTATTATAGTTGGGGAAGTAATGGCCTGTTGGGTAATACTGTTGACTGTTGATCCAGAGGCCCAGTAATGTCCTGGGAACCTAGATTCGAACCTTGCCATGGCAAATGGTGGCATCTGAATTCAATAAAAATCTGGAACTAGGAATCAAACGATGACCATGCGTCAATTGTCAAGAAAAAATCCATCGTGTTCATTAAGGGGTTTTACAGAAGGAAACTGCCATCCTTACCTTGTCTGGCCTACATATGACTCCAGACCTGCAGCAATGCTGTTGACTCTTAGCTACCCCTGGGAATTAGGGATGGGCAATAAATGCTGCCTAGCCAGTGATGCCCACATCCCATGAATAAATGTAAGTCACCACTCTAGTGAAGTTTCATTCTATTGACTCTTAAAAAGTTTACTTTGACTTGTAGATCCTGGGAAAGGGACTGGCTTTTGTAGTTTATCAAGGATCTAGAGTTGCACTTTTTAAAAAATTGCAACAGTGAAGAGATCAAGTTTTTAATTTTCTAAGCCAAGAGGCACTGCAATTAAAAATGTTAGCATTGCATCTCTCCATGTTAATGTTATTCATTCAGGTTTCAAACCACATGCAGATGGAGAGATTTGAGTTAGTTAGTGGTTACTTGAGCATGTAGAAACAGACATTTTACAAGCAATAGAATTGACAGGAGTTGGGAGATATATACCCGTAATGTTTCACTCTCCCAAGAAATCCATTCGAATTTGAGACTGACAATGGTCTCTTCCTTCACCTACTGGCTATCCAGACTATAGTATTTCCAAAGACATCTCAGATGTTTCTTTATCATACATTCACTTAACTGTGAGCCCAATGTGTTGAATAATTTTCTCAGAGGCAGCTGTTTTCCATAGCTTATTAAATTGCTAATATAATGGAAAATAACTGACATGTGCCTAACTTTAAATCATGAGAGGAAGAACATATTTCATTCAATTGTTTTGCAATCTTTAGATGTTACAAACAAATGAAAGAAAATGTGGAGCAGGAAGAGGTTTTTCCAACCATCATACTAGAATTGATTATTGTTGTGTTTTGTGTTTAACTCTCTCATTATTTGTTAATCCAGTACAATCCATGGATCAATTTCTTAATTCTGCCCTCTTAAGGGACGATGGGGTCAGCTCCTGTTAAAGTTATCAATTGTTCCACTATCATTCACCTGTCCTGGGAGTCTGATTCACATATCTACTTCCCTGTATGACCAAAAATTCTTGTCCAATCTTTGCTCTTGTGCAAAACGTATTGGGCTCAAAATGTGTAGCAGCATTTCAAAACCACTCTCTATAATGATTTCCCAAGGGCAGGCACCATCACAAAGCATTACGTGCACAGACCACCCAGATTTCAGTAATGGATAGTGAACAACCAGGCCATGCAGGTATCACCTTGTGTGCTTCTGTCTGCCCCGAGGAAATCAACGCAGTCCGTACAGCAGTTTTACATCCATGTTTGGATACAGCCAATGAATTCTGTAGCCAAGTGCTTTTGTGGAGCCCGAACTGAGCAGCAGCGTACAGGTTTTTGGCGATTTTGTGAGTAAACGCTATGCAATGGCATTATTGCTGAAACTTTCCATGAACTTCACTAATAATTTGGAGGAGGCTCATAGAGTTATCATTCAATGATTAAAATCTTCCTGTTTTTGCATGGCATACTTGATGGCATTCCACATTGTCAAGTAGGTATCAGTGGTGGAGCGGAACTAGAACAGTGCGAATGGTTGGGGTGTTAGATAGGTTAGACAGTCCCATTGAAGAAATCTTCAACGCTACAGAGAAAAAATTCTTACTATGAACAAACAAAAATTTAACTCATTTAGTCTACCTGCAAAGCAAAAATCAGAAGAATGAGAGGCAACTGAGAGAGACAGATAAACATAGATAGGTCTCTCTTCATGACATTTTGGATCATGGAAAATTCAGCTGGTAAATTTGAATTAAATGCAGCCACTGTAAATTTTAATGTGCCTAATCCTGTTCATATTGTGCAGTGTGATAACAATGCTGTATGCCAAAGTAATTTCCTTACTCCCTATTCCAGAAAGTAGCAGCTACCGGTGTCATTGTGAAAAGGAGACAAAAAGCAGTTCTAGTAGAATAAAGGTAATGCAAGTAGAATTGTATGATGAGCTGGGGTCTGCACAATATTTGAAGCAACAACCTTATTTGAGAAGAGGACAGAAAAGTACATGTGATTGACCAGATTTCTTGATGTCAATCACAGGTAAATTCTTATGAAGTATAATGGAGCAGACAATTGGTAAGCATTTAGAGGTGTTTCAGTTATTTAAAAAGAGCAAAAAATGGATTAGTTGAAGGCAAGATGTTGGATAAATTTGGTAATGAGTTTTGAACAAGTGAATGGATGTGGTGTATCTGGACTTCACAGCACATATTCAATAAAGAGCTTGCAAGAAGTTTGTACAAAATCTTGACTTTATTGTCTCTACTATCCTACAATAAGAGTGACTGTAATAGTATGGATTAAAAGGTGGTTACTATGCGATTCATTAAATTAGTGTCAGCCTGATTGGTGGTGGATTTGAAGTAGGGTAATTATTTGTGATTCTTGATATGTATGGGCATTTTACTGGTTTAAGAAACACAATCTCAAAATCTCAGTGGCATAAAATCAGGAAATACAGAAAACTGCAAAAGGTGTCCAGAAGATCCAGAAAGGATAGCAAAGTGAAAACGTAGAATTAGACTATTCGGCCCATGGGTCTGCTCCGTCATTTGATCGCGGCTGATATGTTTCTCAACACCATTCTCCTGCCTTCTCCCCATAACTATCAACCCCCTTAGTATTCAAGATCCTATCTATCTCTGTCTTAAAGGCACTGAATGGCTTGTCCTCCACAGCTTTCAGCTGCAATAGGTTCCACACATTCACCACCCTCTGTCTGAAGAAATTCCTCCTTACTGCAGTTTGAAAAGGTGTCCCTTCAGTCTGAGAACTATGTCCTCGGCTCTTCGACTCACCTGCTAGTGAAAACATCTTTTCCACATCCAATCCTTCCAGACCCCTCAGTATTCTGTAAGTTTCAATGAGATAGCCCCCTCATCCTTCCTATCAAAGTGCATGACCTCACACTTGCTCACATTCTAAATGTATTCCCATTGCCACTTCTTTGCCCACCCTCCTAGCCAGTCCAAGTCATTCTGCAACCTCCCCACATCCTCAACACTATCTGTCCCTCCACCTATCTTTGTGTCATCTGCAACACTTCTTTCAGTTTCTTCATCCAGATCACGGATCTGTACTATGAATAATGTGGTTCCAATACTGATTTCTGCAGAACTCCACTAGTCACTGACTGCCTTCTGAATAGACTCCTCTTATCCCCACTCTTTGCCTTTGCCAGTGAGCCATTCCACTATCCATGCCAGTACCTCGCCCCTAACATGAGATCTTCTCTTATTTAGCAGCCTTCTATGCAGCACCTTATCAAAGGCTTTCTGGAAATGAGAATAGATCTGGCTCTTGTTTGTGTAACTTGTTCATTACCTCCTCAAAGAATTCTACAGGTTTGTCTGGCATGATCTCCCCTTGACTAAGCTGTGCTGAATTAATCATATTTTACTTCCAAGTACTCCACAATCACATCCTTAACAAGGGACTCTAAAATCTTACCACCGACCAATTTAAAACTAGCCGGCCTATAGTTTCCTGCCTTCTGCATCCCTCCCTTTTTAAACAGGGATTTGATATTAGCCAGTTTCCAACCCTCTGGGATCTTCCCTGACTCCAGAGATTTCTGTAAAGATCACCATCATATATGTCTCCTCAGCCATCTCCTTCTGAGCGCTCGGGTGTAGTCCATCTGGTCCAGGGGATTTATCCATCTTTACAACTTTCACCTTCCCCAGCACCTTCTCTTTATTGATGGCCTTAGTGATAAAGTATATTGTGGATCCAACCAACCAATTCTCAGTCAAACAAGTTCCCAAATGATACCAATAAATGTCAAAATTCTGTTCGCCTTCCTCATTACCTGCTGTAATTGCATACTGGTTTTCTTTGATTCATGCATGATGACACCCAGATTCCTCTGCACTGAAGCACTCTGAGGTTTCACTCAGATTACACAATAAGTTGGCTTTCTACTCTTCTGACACAACTTGCATAATCTTACACTTATGACATTAAAATCCATCTAACAAGGATCAGCTATTCTACCCATACACATTCGTAAATATCTTATTTCTTTATGGAAACTTATCTAGAAGATTGATTGTAGTACTTCTATCCCTGCATCTGAGTGATTAATATAGATTTTAAGTAGTTGGATCCCAAGGACTAAAGCCTGTGTCACCCCACTAGTTACATCCTGCCATCTTTGGTTAGTCAATCCTTAATCTGAGCTAATATTTTGTCCATAACCCCTTAGCTTGTGTGTTAACCTTTTGTGTGGCACTTTATCAAATGATTTTTGCAAGTACATACTATTTCTACAAGTTTCCTATTATCCACTTCGTTTGTTATATAAGAAGGTGTAGTCAAAGGAGTCTTGGGGAATTTCTACAATGCATCTTCTGGCTGCTACTGAGCATTTGTGAAGGATGGAGTGGATGCTTTTGGATGTGGTGCCAATCAGACTGCTTAGTCCTGGATAGTGTCAAACTTCTTGAGTGTTTTTGGAGCTGCACTCTTCCAGGCAAGTGGGGAGTATTCCATCATACTCCTGACCTGTGCCTTGTAGATGGTGGAAAGGCTTTGGAGAGGCAGAAGATGAGTTACTTGCTGCTGTATTCCTAGCTTCTGGCTTGTAGCTGCAGGCGCAGTATTTATACAGTGAGTCCAGTTCAGTTTCTGGTCAATGGAGCTCCCAAATATTGATTGCGGAGGATACTGTGATGGTCATTCCATTGAATATCAAGGAAAGGTGGTTAGACTATCTCTTATTGTCATTGCCTGGCATTTGTTTGGCAGGAGTGCTACTTGCCACCTTTCAGCCTAAGCTTGGATATTGTCCACCTAATGCTGCATTTGGTCATAGACCACTTCAGTATTGGAGGAGTCTTAAACAGAGGTGAACATTGTGCAATCATCAGAAAATATCCTCACTTCTGACCTTATGACAAAGGGAAAGTTATTGATGAAGCAGCTGAAGATGGTTGGCCTTAAGAACTATCCTCAGGAATTCCTGTAGAGATGACCTGGAGCTGAGATAACTAACATCCAACAACCACAATCATCTTCTTATGTTTGACTCCAACCAGAGGAGAGTTTGCCCAGATATCTGATGATTCCAGTTTTGCTCGGGCTCCTTGATGCCAAAGCCAGTTGGATGAAGCCTTGAGGGCAAGGGCTGTCAATCTCACCTCACCTCTGGAAATCAGGTCTTTTGCCCATATTTCAATCAAGACTGTACTGAGATCAGGATCTGAGTAGACCTGGCTGAATCCAAACTTAAAATCAGTGACCAGATTATTACTGAGCAAGTACTGCTTAATAGCCATGTTGATGGCTCTTTCCATCACCTTATTAATGAGAGATAGCAGACTGCTGGGTGGTAATTGTGCAAGTTGGATTTGTCATGATTTCTGTGCATGAGACGTACCTGGGCAATTTTCCATGTTGTTGTGTAGATGTCAGTGTTACAGCTGTGCTGGAACAGCTTGGTGAGGGGAGCAACAGGTTTTGGAGCACAAGTCTTCAGTACTGTTGCCGGAATGTTGTCAGGGCCTATAGCCTATGCAATATCCAATGCCTCCAACCATTTCTTACCATCACGTGGAGTGAACTGAACTGGCTGAAGACTGACATCTATGATGCTGAGAATTTCTGGAGGAGGCTAAAACAAATCACCCATTCAGTACATCTGGTTGAAGATTGTTTCAAATACTTAAGTCCTGTTAGATGCTCCTAGACCTGCTGAGTATTCTGGCACTTTTTTTTAATTACAGCATCTCCAGCTTCAGTAATGTTGTGATTTCATTTTATTGTATACCTGTTGCAGGTGAATTTGTTCAGGCTTCTCCTATTTTCTACTGTGACATTGGTACATGACCCTTGGAAATCCTATTATACCATCATTGCATTTCAACAAAACATATTTTCACTGAATTCTACTTGATCACTAAGGACAGTTCAATGAAATAATTCTGCAACTTTACACACAAAAGCATATTAATTATCAGAGGTTGGACAGAATTATTGTGGGGAATGTATAAAGCGGGGAAGGCTGTAGAGGCCAGGTCATTGAGTTTATTTAAGATGGAGATAAATAGGCTCTCGATTATCAAGGGGATCAAAGGTTATGGGGAGAAAGTGGAAGAATGGGGTTGAGGAACTTATCAGCCATGATTGAATAGCGGAGCAGATTCAATGGGCCAAATGGCCTAATCTCTGCTCCTATGTCTTATGGTCTTATGGTTTTATGGTATGGATTGTGTTATGAGGATGGGAGGGACCAGCGAGTCTTGTTTCTGCTCTAGTTTAGAAGATTAAGAGGCAGCTTGAATTAAATATGTAAGCCACTGAAAGGATTTGACAGGATAGATATGGACAGGATGTTATCTCGCGTGGTTATATTAATGTAGGAACAGGAATAGGCCATTCAGCCATCTGATCCTGTTCCACCAACCCAGATCACCAGTGATCAGCTCCACAATGATACTGTTTTGCACCATCTTTGTAATTCTTAAAGAAAGATGGAGGCTAAGAGGAGATTTAATAGAGACATACAAGATGATCAGAGGATTAGATAGAGTGGACAGTGAGAGTCTTTCTCCGAGGATGATGACTTCAGCTTGTACAAGGGGGCATAGCTACAAATTGAGGGGTGATAGATTTAAGACAGATGTCAGAGGCAGGTTCTTTACTCAGGGAGTGGTAAGGGCGTGGAACGCCTTGCTTGCCAATGTAGTTAACTCAGCCACATTAGAGGCATTTAAACAGTCCTTGGACAAGCATATGGATTAATGATGGGATAGTGTAGGGGGAGGGGCTTAGGTTAGTTCACAGGTCGGCGCAACATCGAGGGCCGAAGGGCCCGTTCTGTGCTGTATTGTTCTATGTTCTATTGTTCTATGTGCTATGTTATCATCATCATATCTCAATGTCATCCCTTAATTATCTCCAGAAACCTAATGATTTTTTGTATCCCCTCAATAAAAAAAACGAAGAACACTTGATGGAAATCAGAAGCAAAAACAAAAATTGCTGGAAAAACTCAGCAGTTATGGAAACATCTCTGGAGAGAAAGCAGAGTTAACAATTCAGGACCATTGGCCCTTCTTCATATGTTCTGTGGTTACTGTTTAGAAATAAGGGGTCACCTATTTAAAAACAAAAGAGAGATCTTTTTATTTGCACAGTGTTCCGAGTCCTGGGAACACTGTTCCTGAAAAGGCAGTGGAAGCAGAGTTTGAATATTTTGAAGACAGAGGTGTATAGATTCTTGTGAAGTGACAGGTTTCCAAACAAATACAGATTTGAGGTTTATAGATCAGATCAGTCATGATCTTGTGAAGTGATGGAATAGGCTTGAGGGGTGGAATGGTCTATGCCTGTCTTTGTTTGTGTGTTCAATAGACGTTGAAAGAGCAAACCAAATTTATTTTGTTTCTGGTCCATAGACACTGAGCCTTTCTTAAATTACCTTGCTAAGGTTGACTAAATCAGCCAACTGTATAACCTGTTGCTTTCTTCCAAGGTTTTGCAATGCATTTACACACTGTTTAATTAGATCTTCAGTTGTGTTTTAATAAAAGCATTGAGCTTTGTAACACAGAAGAGGTCAGTTTGTTCACTGAGATTGTTCTATTGCTTTGAAAGAGCTAACTAAACAAACTCTTCACCATAACTTTGCAAATTTTACTTCTTCGGTATGCATCCAATTTTCTTTAGAAACTTATATTGGTATTGCTTACCCTGGCCTTTAGGGGTGCATTTCAAAGCACAGCAGCTTGCTCTGTAGAAAAAGGTTCTCCTCGTACCTCTTTACTAGCATTTTTAAAAATAATATATTACTTTTAATTTGATTTTGTGTTGCATGAATCATTGCCAGAAAAATCAGTACTCTTAGGAAAGCATTACAGATAAATGCATCTCCTAACGATTTTCAAATCAAGCCAATTTTCAGGGAATGATTGAGAATGTTTGAAAATAACAAGTATTAAAATCAGATCCACAGCTTATCATGGGTGCATCAATGTTGCATAGTTGTGTTTTTGTCTTATTTCAATAATTATCTATCTGCCCTTTGCTGTTTCTTAAAGGATTCTTATGAATTCACAATCCACAATTGTGAAGTCAAAAAGGGATAAAAGCTAATATATCTTCAGAATTTAACACTGCCTTGTGAATTGTGTGGAGGGTTATCCTAATGTAAAAATGGAATTAATTATAAAATACTAATTTACTCTAAATTAATTATTTGAAAGAAACTCATTTAGCTGGTGATTTTCTGTTACTGGATTGATAACCTTCTAATTCTCAGTCACTTCAAAGACAGTAAGCCTGAGGTTTATTTTGGAATGTTCCTTGTGAGAGTTCTCGTAGTATTACCTTTACTTTTGAGCCAGGAGACTCAAGTTCAAATCCTACCTGCACCAGAAGTTTGTAATAACACATCTGAACAGTTTGTTTAAAAATGCCTAGAATGTTCTTTGCAAGTTGTACAGATTATGAGGTGAAAGCTTCAAAAATCGGATATCTTAAGATTCCTCCTCAGCCAGGTCTGACATCTCAATGTTTTTTGTGGGACAGTTACTCTGTTGACTCAACAGCAGATTCATGCCTTTTATGTGAGTATATAGTTAAGGAAATTGAATTGATTAAAAATATTTAAATTGCTACTTAGCAGAACTTCATATTTCGTCACTAAGATAATTTCACAGTGTGCCTCCAAAACCTAATTTAAATGTCCTTGAAGAAAGTTATATTCAATTAGAATTACATATAATTTACATTACAGTTAAAAAAGAACTATTGTATGGAAGCGTTTAAAGATATCTTGGCAAGTTGATTTGTTTTTTCTTCAGTGACAAAATATAAACAACATGAGTGAGGCCAGTATTCATTGCCCATCTAAGTCGTCCAAGTCAAGAAAGTGCTGCTGCATTCTTGAACTGCTACAATCCCTGTCAAGAAGTTAGACCCATAGTGCTGTTTAGGGAAGAAATTCCAGGAATTTGACCTAGCTATAGCAAAAGATTTTCATATCAGGATGGGATGGTCTAAGATTTGGAGGGGAACTTACAGGTAGTACAGGTACATGTGGATACTGCCTTTTTTCTTTTAAGAGGTAGAGATTGCAAATTGGAAAGTTGAAGGACCCTTGGCAAGTTGTGATATCATACCTTGTAGATGGTACACACTGTTGCCATGGTGTGTTAGGGAGGTGGTCCATGCTTAGGGGACTAAGTGAAAAATCAGTCAGTCAGGCTTCTTTGTCCTGAATGGTACCAAGCTTCTTGAATGTCATGGAACAATACCAAGGCACCCTTGAAGTACCTAGCCCATTTTTTCTTTATGCCATTTGATGGTGAAAAGGAGTTGTGGAATCAAGACATGATTTACTTGCTGTAGAATTCATAGACTCTGCCCTACTCTTGTAGACAGAGCAATTAAATAGCTGGCTCAGTTAAACATTCAACAAATGGTCCAACCCCAAGTTGAAGGTATGGCATTCAGAGATTGAATTGAAATTGCTTTCTATGTAGAGGTGATTAGATTCTCTCTTGTTGGTGATTGTTATTGCCTGGCATTTCTTTGACACAAAAGGTACTTGCCACTTGTTAATTACCAAACCTGAATGTTGACCAGATCTTGCTTCCTGTGAACATGGACCATTTCAATATCCGATAAATTCTAAATGGGCTTAGATGAGATCTTAAGACCACAAGACATAGGAACGGAAATTACCCCATCATAGTTGAAAATTTTTTCAACCTCATTCTCCCGCATTCTCCCTGTAACCTTTGATCCACTTGACAATCAAAATCCTATTTCGGGCTTAAATATATTTAATGACCTGGCCTCCAACTGCCCATCTGTGGCAATGAATTCCAGAGATTCACCATTCTCTTGCTGAAGACGTTTCTCGTTATTTCTGTTCTAAAGGGTCTTCCCTTTACTCTAAGGCTGTGCCTTCGGGTCCAATCCAATGGTCCGTCTTCTGCCAATGGAAACATCTTCCCAACATCCACTCTGTCCAGGCTGTTCAGTATATTGTGCAATCACCAGTAGAAATCACCATCGTGGCACGTAGAAGGAAGAAAATGTTATGCAAGGTATTGGTTCTGAAAGAGTTGATGTTGAACTAAGCTCCACTAAATCTGATGATATCACACAGTCTTTGGGTGCAGAAATGGGCAGACTTGTCACAAACGTGTCAGCTCTGGCTTTTGATGGGCTTTATGTAATAATACCAAACTAGTTAATTTAAATTGTAAACTGCCTCTTTTAAGATGAGTGCCTCTTCTGTTTAAGAGTCTCTAGCAACCAATCCTCTGCCAGAAATAATCAGATGGGCCCACAGACCCAGCACAGAAAGGAGAATTGCTAGAGGTTTTGATGCGCATCATCACCTTGGATATTGCAATTTTGATTTGATAAGTTTCCATTCACCTCTTGCTAGTTTCCGTAATTATTAGTTTGTGTTTTTATTAGAATGGCCCATCATGTGCTGTTTGACCTAGTTTTCAGTTGTTTAAAAGAATAGAAAGGAGAACTGGTAACAGAACTGGACTACAACCACAAGCTGCCGGTTGTTGGTAACTCAGAGAACAATATGACAGAAAGGTCATTGATCAAATCATAACACCTACACAATTCCTACTTATAAAGTACCTTTAAATGTCCCAAAGTACTTCAGAGAGACATGATTGAAAAAAAAGACTCTGAGTCACATAAGATCAGATGACCAAACATTTGGTCAAGCAGGTTATAAGGAGGGCTTTCAGGAGCAAGGTAGGAAAGGGGAGAAAAAGATACAAGGAGAATCTGGGGCAACAGAAGGCACCACTGTTAAAATCAGAATAAGCTTTGGAAGAAAACAAACATCTCAGAGGGTCATTTGCTTGAGGTGATTACAGAGAAAAGGTGGAGGGAGGTGGTGAGATCATTGAGTGATTAAAAAACATATCAGGAAGGCAAGATAATCTTGCTCATGCTCACCAGGGGTTAGTAACAAGAGCTCTACAAACTGGCTCTGCTTCCTGGCAGATTAGAGTTCAGGAGTTAAGCTGACAACACCCTCCTGGGGGAGATTCAGTTGATAATGTGTAGTTTAAATAGTTAGTTTTTTGAGGTTAAGCTTTTCCATTCCATTTGTAAAGATCAGATGTAGTGGAATGAAGAATCATTTTTATAATCTTCTTTCAGTCTGTGAGTTTGAATCATCTGTTACTGCTACGGAATAAATAATCAGCTTACTGACACTTGAAAACAACGTGCCTTCTTGGTCCTAATTTAAATTTAAGAAATATGTTTATGTGTAGCTATTAATGTTGTTTATTTCTGTTCTAAACTCAACTGGGGGATTCAACCTGCACATATGTTTAAATTCCTTTTCATCGGCTAGGTTAAAATTCCTAAATAAACTGCTGTATAGTAACCATTGAGAGGAAGCCTTTCTCTAATGTGAAGAAATGAATTAGCTTGTCGTGACACAAACCGGGACTACTGGCTTTCATAGCATCTTTCTTATAACTTGGTCAAGATCACAATGCATCAATCACTCACTTTTAGCAAAATTACCCCAAATGTTCACACATCTGCACACCATTTTCTAAGTGGGTTTTAATATTCAATTAAGGTATTAGTGTCCAAAGTCGAGTGATTTATTATTGTATTTGAAGGCAACCCAGAGGCTTGGCTATGTTAATTGATATTTAATAAGGCATGGATTCCATTTAGCTGTAAAATTCACCCTATCCATTCAACATTAATGGTCTGCACACTCAGCTGTCAAATATTTTGATTGAAATTTATGCTGAAGATCTGGATCAGTGAACATGAGTTGCAGTTTTCATTTTCATTCCTTGTTCTGATTTCTGTTATAGTCATATATTGTTGGACATTGGATTTGAGCTAGAAAATTTGGAAAGACAATTACCTCTATCTCTGCTTTGTCAATACTCTAGAATCAGATCAATAAGTTTCATTTGCTTAGCATTAATGTGGCAAGTTGGCAAACAGCCCTTGGACTGTGTTTGGTGTGGGCTTTAAATAGGGTTCTTGAATCTGCTACGTGACTCCTGAAGATTCTGCAGAACAAAATGGGAACAGGATAATATCAAGCTTGTGACCCTAATATTCCTGCTACAGGTTTTTAACACCAGTTACAGGGAAACTGAAATTATTGGTGAGAGATGCTGGTTCGCTCAAAGTGTAGAATTTAGTTCAAAGCATGGCCTCAAAATTCAGTTGTGTAGTGCTCTTAATTTTGATGTTAGAAGTGCCATTTTGAGTTCTAATGGCATGCATCTTTATTTACCCGATACAGGCCATGTCAAGTGCCATATTAGTGAATTTGTCATTGAGGTACTAGTTACATGCTTTGGAATTATGCAGGGTAAACAAGTTGTGATGTTAGTGAGCATGTATTATGCCCCAACACACAATCTAACAGACGTTCTTATGCTTAAAAAGCTGAACGTGTTTTCAGCAGCAGGAAGGACCATTTAAAAGGATCATCAACCATTCTCAGGTGAATTGCTGACTGATCTCTGCTGTTGCTGAATTGGCAGAAGTGTTTGCAATTCTATTTGAAGTTCGTTCCTTCTACAGGGAGTGGTGTGACACAAGGTGTCAGCTTTGGTTCTCACATCACTGATTCTGCACAGATCACTTGTCTCCCATCATTAGTGCTGTAGTTTCTATGCCCCATTTTGTAGATTGTGTAGAACCAGTGCTCAACACAGCCACAGATAAGCATGAGAACAGACTGCTGAACAGTAGAGATTGCGAAAGCTCTGCATGATAGCTATCTCAATCTGATTCCCCAGCGTGGGGAATCCAAACATGCTTGTTTGGAGCCCAATGCTTAAATCGTTTCTACTCATAGCATTCAGCTAACCCCATGCATATGATGTCAGCCAAGCAATTTCAACAGGCAGAAAATCACAGGCAGTGCAGCTGCGAGTTTCTGATAAGCTGCCCATTACATGTGAGCTACATCATACAGTGTCTTGGAAACTGTCTTCTTTCCTCATTGGGTTTGTTTACCTCTTCAATCCAGAATCTTAAAGGAACACAGGAACGGGACCAGAGCAGTCAGCCTATCGAGCTTGTCCCATCACTCATTCAGGCCATGTCCAAACAGCTATAGGTAGTCCCCGGCTTGGAATGGGTTCCATTGAGTCTATTCACAAGTCAATTTCTATGTAAGTCAGAACACAATACAGGATAATATAAAGCAACCATTCATAAATAGAGTAAATATTCATGCGTTGGATCTTTAAAATGACATATGTGTGTAGGATAATGTTTGCAAGTACAAGTGTTCATAAATCAGGGACCCCCTGCACTTAATTCCACCTTTGCCCTTGTTCTACAACCTTTAAGATCTTTGCCTTAACAAAAATCCATCAATTTGAAATTGGACCTTTTTTGGTTGATCAAACTACAATGGTTTCTGAGAAGGAGTTACAGATTACCGCTTCCCACGTATGACGTATTTCCTGATTTCTTTCCTAATTATTCTAAGTCAAATACATGGTTATAGTCTCCTGTCTTGGACTTCCCAACAAAACAAGTATTCCCCTTCACCTAATCTATCCAATTAATTAATCATTTTAAATGTTTTGATTGGATCATACATCTACATGCTGCGGTTATCAAACCTGGTGTATGCAAGTTTTATTCATTGTTTAATTCATTGAAGATCCTGGTCAATTAACACTGCACCTTGTTATGAAAACATCCTTCATGGAGTGCAGTACCCAGAACTGAATCCAGAGCTCCAAGGGTAGCCTTATTATGGATTTGTCCAACAGATGGATAACTTCTCTGTATTCTGGAATTCATTTCCTAAACTTCTGCGATCTGTTAACTCATTTGGAAGGATGACTGATTCAAAGTGATGCCAAAAACGTGGGTTTGTTTCCCACAATAATTGAGGTTACTATGAAGGGCTATCTTTCTCAACGCCTCCCTTCACCCAAGATGTAGTGGCCCTTTGGTTAAACCATCACCAGTTGTCTCTCTAATCAGAAAGCAGCCACAATGGTCTGGTAGGACTATGGCGACTTTACATTAAAAGTTATCACCTCTTTGTTTCACTCACTGATTTAAGACATTCCGTAAAACTAATTGACTTCTCCCGTAACATCTTTCCATGCAACTTTATGACCAAAGTTATTTGATGATACCTTTTATGATGTACCTTGGCATGTTTGTTAAGTTAAAGGCATCCTAAAGTGTAATTGTTGTATGTTGAAGGTATAGCACAATTTGTTGCAGTATTGATTGGATTATGCCACAGCGAGCATAGTGACAAATCAGATCAGGCCAATGGATCATTCCAGTATCTGAGTAATGGCTAAAATATTTATTGGCAAGACTCTCTGAGACATGAAGCTAACATGAAAGTCACTTTGGTTTTCTCGCAATGAAACAACTAGCAGCCAAAGGCAAATTAGTGGTCTTATCAATTATAATTTTCCTCTCTAATGTCAGTCTATGTGAATTATTTTGTGCAACAGAACCTTTTATTAAAGCAAACCAATCGATAAAATCATCATCCCATCCATTCTAGTTAGGCATCCACTTTGCTTGTTGATTTCTGTAGGGGATTTCAAGTTATGTTTTTCACATTTCATCTGACACAAAATTGTTGAAAGGTGTAAACAGGAATAAAAATTGAATGATTTTAACCGACAAAACTGTACCAACAAAATATGCGCTATTTGTATATTTGCAGTGAAGATTAGAACAAAAACAAACTTGCCTTTACTCTGAATTAACCAAAAACTTTGAAGAAATAAAATTTTCTGATCTTTCTTTATCCATCTTTATTTTGAATCTGCTATTAACCTGCTCCTGACTTATAAGTTTGGTTTTTGTCACCTTAACCAATCCTCCTCTGAAATCAGCTGCTGTGGACAAAAATGGATTCTGCCCAATTTTCCCACTCTCTATGTGGAAGACGCTGTCCTCCATTCAAGATGCTCTGCAGCAAGTCACCATTAGCTCTTCATCACTGCTTTTCAAACCCAGAGCATCCATGATGTAAAGGAAGAGCGGGAGGGCCATGAAAATAGCATCATTTCCAAGTTCTCCAAGTCTATGGTCACCCTGATCTTGGATGTAAATCATTATTCTTTCATGATTGCTGGGTCAGGATGCACGATCTCTGCTCCAAACAGTGTCAGGACCTATTGTGCAAGAGTCTGAAATGGTTAATATGGAGGGATGTCTTAAGTAGCCCACAGTTTGTTGATGTTATATGGGCCTGGTGGGAGAACAGCTGAGGATCATAATGATTTAAGGCCTACCATTTAGGTCGTTCTCCATCATCTCCATGTCAATGTCCTCAAGAAGACATAGGGATGGTGTTGATCTCTGCATCAGGCCATTAGAGCTTGAAGTATGTCATTCAGCCCAAGGAGTCTCCTTTGCCATTCAGTGAGAGTATGGCTGATCTAACAATCTTTAACTCCACTTTCCTGTCTTTTCCCTATAGGCCTTGATTGCCTTACTGAATAAAAATCTCTCTATCTCAGCCTTGAATATACCTAATGATTCAGCTTCTACAGCTTTCTGCGGTAAAGAATTCCATAGATTGAAGACTACATGAACAATTGCAGAAACAAGTTCTAGGTATTTTCCCATCTTGTGTTGTTACCAGAACTTTGGCTAAAGATAGTCCATCACCAGAGGTTATAGTCATACCTCGAGCAGACATTAGGGTGGCTGAAACTCCACTCTAGAACGAGGGTAATTCAAAAGAAGTGTTTGGCCTATTTTCATTAAATGTGACTCAGGAAGCAGATCCAGAGTTAAAGTAGGATAGCACCGACAACTCACACTGAAGTTGAGGCTGAAGGAATTCCAGGATATTATTAAGTTAGAAATGGAGTTCTGATGAGGAAGCAAAGTCATCATCACAGACCTGTAGAAGAACAATGGATGATTGTTCATGGGCTAGAGATACCACCGGGATAAAAGTACCTAAAATTACAATGGCAGGAAATATAGGAATGGAAAATACAAGCATTAATAAACAAGAATTTTAGATTAGATTCCCTCGAGTGTGGAAACAGGCCCTTCGGCCCAACAAGTCCAAACTGCCCCTTGAAGCATCCCACCCAGACCCATTCCCCCATAACCCACACACCCCTGAACACTACAGGCATTTTAACCTGGCCAATTCACCTAGCCTGCAAATCTTTGGACTGTGGGAGGAAACCAGAGCACCTGGAGGAAGCCCATGCAGACACGGGGAGAATATGCAAACTCCACACAGTCACCCGAGGCGGGAATTGAACCCGGGTCCCTGGCACTGTGAGGCTGCAGTGCTAACCACTGAGCCACCATGCTGCCCTTTCATGGCCAGGACTTCGTAAAGATTTAGTGCAATTCTATTGAAATATTTTATACATGACAAGTGGTAAAAAAACTTGAACGAGTAAAGAAGCTAGCACATCTAATACTCATATTTGTCTTTGTCGAACCATTCAGCTAAGTGCCAGCATATTGTGACGGAGCACTACTGAATATGAAAGCAGAATGTCAGCATATCCTTACAATTATGGGAATGACAACCCAATTAGTCTGGTATAAAAAAAGCTTTAGTCTAAACACCCAGATGGCAATGATCTTTGTGCAGCCAGTTCCACCTGCAGAACACTGTACCTGATTGTCAACATCCAAAGTGAGCCACTGGACAATGTAGATCAATTATCAAACTTAAGAGCCTCTTTTCAATGAGGATAGACATCGACAATGAAATTCCACATTATGCCCAGTGTCAGCACGGCCTTTGGCCATCTGAGGAATTACATGTTTGATGGCAAAGACTTCAAACTCAGCACTATGCTCATACTTTTCAGGACAGCGGTGTTGCCTGCCCTTCTGTATGCATCAGAGGCATTGATATTGTATAGCAGACATCTCAAATCCCTAGAGAACGATCGCCAGCTTAGCATCTATAAATCTAGTGGGAGGATAGGTGTTCCAATAACAGGGTTCACTCTCAGGCAAACAATGCCAGTGTCGAGGCACTAATTGATGTTGCTTTGACCAGGCAAGCTTAATACAAGACTCCCAAAACAACTCTACTCTGAGTTCTGTCATAGTAATTGGCTACCAGAAGGCAGAGGACAAACTCAAAGCCTTCATGAAAAGTGTAATATTCCCAACTGACTGCTGGGAACTTCTTGTCCAGGACTACCCACTGGATAAGAAGCATCCATGAAGATGCCAACCATCTCAACCAGTTGTGACAGTCTAAGCACAAACAGGTGAAGGAGCATGTGGAAACTCAAGCATCCCATCCACCTGTCTCTTCCAAAATGGTGTGCCTTGCCTGTGACATGATGTGTGGATCTAGCATGGGACTGTTTCATCATGTTAGGGTCCATAACAATGGACTGGAAGAAGATTATGCCCGGTCTCAATCCCAGTGAGGACCTATATGATGATAGGGACTTTCAGACCTTGTACATCAGGAACAGAATCAAAACCAACATTTTTCAACCCAAAGATCTACTTATCTTTCAAATCCAAAGAAAATAGATTCTGGGAGAACTGTAAAGCCTCCAGGCCACCTGGGTTATGAAGCCAGAGAGTCAGGGGGCAGGGGGGTGCTATGTGCTGGAAGAAGCCAAGGTCATGGTAAATTTTAAACATATTTATGAATGTTTAATTTCCCACATCTGATGGAGCAGCTGGACCCACATCAAACCTTCCACTCAATCTAAGTTGTACATTATCCTTTCTTTAAACCACAGAGATATCTCTGTTTAAACCTATCTGACTGAGCAACTGATCTCGTTGACATTATGGAGATAGCAGTGCACAATAACGTCACTGGATCAGAGCTGTGGGCTAATGTTTTGGTTAAATGGGTTCAAATCTCACTATGACTGCTAGTGGAGCTTAATTGTAATTAATAAATCAGATGCTGAAAACTAGTCTCGATATATGATGACCGTGAAACAATTGTTGATTGTTGCAAAAACCCATCTGATTAAATAATGTCCTTTAGGGCTGAAATCTGTTATCCTTACCTGGTCTGGCCTACTTATGACACCAGAACCACTCAAATATGGTTGACTCTAAATTGTCCTCTGAAATGGCGAAGCAAATCTTTTAAAAACTGAAAGAACCTGGGGATGCTGTAAATCAGAAACAAAAACAGAAATTACTGGAAAAGCTCAACAGGTCTGGCAGCATCTGTGGAGAGAAATGAGAGTTATCATTTCAGGTCTAATGACTCTTTCTCAGAATCCTTCCTCAAAAGCAACACATTTAGTTCCAGGACAGTTTGAGATAGACAATAAATGCCAAGCTTGTCAGGAACACCCACATCCTGAGAAAAGAATAAGATACAAATTGTTTCAGAGATAGTAGGAACTGCTGATGTTGGAGAATCCGAGATAACAAGGTGGAGAGCTGGATGAACACAGCAGGCCAAGCAGCATCAGAGGAGCAGGAAGGCTGATGTTTCTTCAGAAGTGTACAGACTTGAAAAATCAGCTTTTCTGCTCCTCTGATGCTGCATGGCCTGCTGTGTTCATCCAGATCTATACCTTGTTATCTAATGTACAAATTGCCATTTGTTTGATCCTTTACTTAAAAAAAACTTAATATTAATGGTGCAATGTGGCAATTATTATTTAGAATATTCTTTTTTGCTGTTGAATGAAAACTATGACAATGCCAAAGATTCACATGTGACACTGTCCCGCTGCAGCATTACCTCCCTCAAGGCTCCATTAATACAAGTATTATCCTATTTACTGAAGGCACTGAAAGCATTTAACTGATGGCCTACTGACTGAACAAATATATTAATCATAAAGGACTTTGTGCTACTCTGAGACTTGTAATGTGAAAATAGAACTCACAATACAAGTGACAACCAGATGATCTGTACTAAACAACACATGTGAATGTGAGAACAAGAGAAAATAAGACAGTCTCCTGCAATGAATCAACTTAGAAGTGACAGGCTGTAGAAATTTATTCCCGAAAAGGTTAATTCAAACATCGGTTTAGTGATTCAAAAGAAATCTACAAAAGCAAAAAGTTGGTAGGGCAATTAAAGGGAAACTTTTCCCCTGGTGGTAGAGTCTAGAGCAACCAGTCATAACATTAAGACTAAGGTGGTTCAAAAGGATCATAAAAAGCACAGGACAAAAGCAGGGTAACAAAGTGTGAAGGTGGATGAACACAGCAGGCCAAGCAGCATCTCAGGAGCACAATGGACAAAAGCAGGGTCAGGCTATTGAGTTGGATGATCAGCCATGATTGTACTGAGTGTCCTCCATTTCTATGTTTCAGTGATATTGTATTCCTTCACACAAAGGACTGTGAAAATCTGGACTTTTTGCTCTGAGTGTCAGTGTGGACTTGTTGGGCTGAAGGGCCTGTTTCCACACCGTAAGTATTCAATGATTCCCTATGAAGAAACTGTTAATACTTAGGGACAAGCGAAACTTAGATTAATAGTTCCTTTTGCAGCAGGTTTATCAACAATCATGGAGCCAAGACAGGGAAATGATGCAGGTCAAGGATGAATTTATTGAATGGTAGAACGTAGCTCTGTAGCCTACTCTTGCTGCTATGGTCCTGCATAAATTCTTACATTTCTATCTGTGACATGGGATCATTTTCACCTTCATTTTTTGTCTTCTTTTTACATCCAGAAGTAGGCTTACACAAAACTGTACTTTTATTTTGCATCACAAAATTACCTGTGGTTTATTTTGCATCGATTAATCACTACCAGTTAACCAATTGGTTCATTTATATGCAAAGCCCATTAAGAGGAACAGAGACCTTAAGGGTGAGTGACAAGTAGAGAGAGGGGTTGGTGGCTATATTCACCTTCACCACTTGTGGGGTAGTCTCAGGAAGTAATTGACAATTCATTGTAGAATTTATTAAATTTTATAACCCCATTGAGGGGCAACATGTCTTTGGTTCCTGAGAAGTGGTTTTGTCAGTATGTATAACTCCATAAAAATGGAATAGGTTGGAAGTTCACAACAGATCGGCCAGTGTTTCTAACAGAAAATAATTGGTAATAAACTAATTATCCCCAATCAGTGGAAATCCTTCTGCACCACTGGCAAATCAAGATTGTATCTGCTCCCATCTCCTACCCTCATTGAGGTTCAAAATTGTTTAAGATTTTGTTGTTTGTCTGCATTTGCAAGCTGTACCCCTCACATTTTTGTTTGAGACAGGAGAGTGAAGGGGCAGAGAAACAGCTGCAAAGAGAACTGGTACCCTGAAATATTTTGTTTCTGTTTTTGCGGTGTGCTCCTAGCCTTCAAAATTGATCACACCGCAATCAACAAAACTCAACATGGTAGCTTTTTATTTCTTCACATCCCTTTTGCCAAAGTTATAAGGCCAGGTGGCAGGGGTTAGCACCACTGCCTCATAGCACCAGGGACACAGGCTCAATTCCAGTCTTGGCCAACTGTGTCTATCTGGATTTTGCACATTCTCCCTGTGTCTGCGTGGGTTTCCACCAGGTGCTCCGGCTTCCACCCCTAGTCCAACGATGTGTAGGTTAGGTGGATTAGTCATGCTAAATTACCTGTATAGACCAGAGATATGCAGTCTAGGTGGATTAACTATGATAAAATGCAGGGCTACAGGGATAGGATAGGGGGCTGGGTCTGGGTGGGATGCTTTTTGCAGGATCGGTTTTGACTGAATGGACCAAATGGCCTCCTTCCACACTACAGAAATTCTATGAGTAAAGTGTGTATATCTGATTCCCAACATTCCTAAGTGTTAAAGATGCAAATGAATTGGGAGATATATTCCTGTAATTAGCCTAACACTTCAAACTGTTTACCCAAAGAGGTCCACAATATTTAGCTAATATGTATGCAGAAAACCTAACTCCATGTCTTCCAAAGGATGATATCTACCAAAAATGTTGGCTTGTTTTCTTTATGCAGTCACTGATTGCGTTTCTATGTTTTCGCTAATGTCATGTCAAATTTCTAATGGTTGCAATTACTTTATTTTCTTTTTGATATATAATTTATAATTCAGTTTTATAACTTGTGTTCCTGAACTTAACATGTATCCAGGCTGCCTCAATCATTGGACATACATCTAACTAGGTGCAGAAGAACCAAGGACCACCAAATAAAACCAATATTCTGCCCTCTTGAAAACAATGGTCATCTTTATCACGACATGCACTGCAATATTTGCTTGTCTCAAATGTCATAAATTGGTGCTAACTTTTCTTACTAATGCATGAACAGCAAGTCATTGGTAGAGAAGTTTGATATAAACTGCATTTGTTGCTCATGAGAACTCATAGCATTCGCGAATTAACCTGAGTAAAAGTTACCAATGCATTTTCCTTAACTTCTTGCGCTTTGTGCTTCTCAAAAGAAGCAGTTCATCATCGGCATGTGGTTGGATCAGTCCTTGAAAAATACCCACAACCAAGCTTGTGTTTTATTTTTCTTAAAAGCATGAGGATAAAGAAATATTTGAAATGTGAAAACAAAATTCATTGAGGGCGACACCCTGAAACCTGGTCTGTTATTTATCTTTACAGCTAATGACTGACCTGCTGTATTTCTGCCACACCTTAAGTTTAGCCATTCAATACAGAATATCTTCAATTATAGAACCAATGCGGCCACGTGATGTTGCAGTTTAAGTGCTGCAATTTTACCGCAATGTGGAATGGCAGCAAAAAAATGTGACCCTCCATGGTGATAGAAGAACACTCTTTGTTAAAAATATTAAGAGCTTCTCACCTTCCAATCAGAGAATCCCTACAGTATGGAAGCAGGGCATTCAGCCTATAAATTCTCCAAAGAGCATTCCACTCAGACCCTTTCCCCTGCATTTCAATGGGAAAATCCAGCTAGCCTGTACACTACGTGCACTCCACCTTAACTGCACACCTTTGGATTGTGGTAGGAAACCAGGGCAACCAGATACTGGGAGAATGTACTAACCTCACAAGGACAGTCACCCGAGGATGAAATTGAACTCAGGTTCCTCATGCTTTGAAGCAGCAGTGCTAAGCCACCATGCTTTCCTCCTGAAGGCTCATCAGTATTCAGTGAATTGCAGCAACTCCCCTTGGATATGACAGTGAAAGCTAATGAGCTATCAAATGATGTGGAGGAGTTGGAAAGATATTGATAGTGTGGATAAACACTCGTAGCATCCTCTCCACCCCAGCCACCACAACTATGTCTCAAAATCATTTACAAATAGCTACAATACTAATAATTGGATGTCACTTTATATGGCTATGCAGACATTTTTCTTTCTCAGTTTTCAAAATTAAGCCATAAATGTTTCCATAGAACAAATAAATAGAAAATGGTTCTGTTATTTCCCCTTTCCCTCATAAATCAGAACTGGTGAGTCAGTTATAATGAGATTTTTCAGTATCTATGTAAATCATATGGAAGCTGCTACTTGATATTACAATTTAGGATCAGTTTACTAGATAAGTCTCTCAAGGACTAAGTGGTAGATCAAGTGACAAAACATTACTAACAGACAGATTTCCAATTGTTAAATAATAGCCATGAAAATAATCGCGCTGCTAAAATTCGTCTGTTCAAGGTCAAAATGAACCATTTTATTCTAGAAATATGAAACAGTGTCCAGCACAGTTAAGTGCAATTGAGAAGGACAGAGGATAAATTGCAAAGTTGCAATTAATTGCTGTTGAAAATTGTTAAATTACAGATTGATGTTAAGTTAATGATTTTAACAGTATCAAAGATACTGTTAGACTTTGAAAAAATACTTTACTAAAATAACAGCTATCATTTGTGACAATTTTTACAATGAAAATAATTATGACAAGACTACCTACAGGAGTGACAAATACTTAAGTTGGCTTTCAAGAAAGATTTCACTCTCTCTACCAAATTTGATATATATTTTAGTTAACGAGATATGTGAACAATTATAACAAAAGTAACATGTATTGTTGATTGTGATAAAAAGTGTCTGCTTAATATATGTATGTTATATATTACCATTTTTAGAGTTAGGATTTTATAATAGTGGCATATAGGGTTTGTTATTTCTCCAAAGAGTTTAAAGTTTAAAAAGTAACTCGGTCAGACAATCCTTTCAGAACATCCATTATGTGGAAGAGAGAAATGATAGCTTGGTCAATAGATGGAAAATTGTTTTTACTGTGATAATTTAGCACTGGTGTGGAAACATTGAAGGCCATTAGATTATCTTTGGTTAGGATAAAGAAGTGTTTGCTGTACCCTAGGAAATCTGGAGATTAAAAGTTTAGGGCAATTTTAGGGAAGCCTGACTGGAACCAGAAGTAAATGTCTAAAAAGGTGAATAGAACAAATGAGAGAAAGTGTTGCTGAAATTCTTCATTCCTGAAATTATTCTCATCAATCTTTTCTGCACCCTTTCTAAAGCCTTGACATCCTTTCTGAAGCATGGCGTCCAGAACTGAACACTATAATTCCAACTGAGGTGAAGCAATGTTTTAAACAGGTTTATCACTTCCTTGCTTTTCCACAGTATACATCTATTTATAAAGCCCAGGATCCATTATGTTTGATTATACATTTCAACCTGTTCTACAACTTTCTTATATTTATCTATATTCATTCCACCAGGCTCCCTTTGCACCTTCAACTACTTTAGGTTTGTACTTTTTGTTCTGGATTGCCTGGCATTGTTGTTGCTATCCAAACTAATGTCTTCACACTGCTCTGTATTGGTTTTAATCTGTTATTTGTCAACTCATTTTGAAGTTTCACACTATGCTGTTTACAGCTCAAAGATCAACTTGTGAATTATTTGCAATTTTGAAATTCTTCCATCCACAATGATGTCCAGGGCATAAATATACAATAGGAAGTGCAAGGGCCCTAACCTAGAAACATGGAAGATAGGAGCAGTAGAAGGCCATTCGGCCCTTCAGGCCCGCTCAATCATTCTTCATGACCACGGTTGATCGTCCAACTCAATAGCCTAATCCTGCTTTTTCCCTATAACCTTCAATTCCATTCACCCCAAACACTATATACAGCCAACTCTTGAATACACTCAATGTTTTGGCACTGAAGCCCTAAACAACTTTAATGTAAATCTATGATTCTTTTTTGTTTGTCACATAGTCAATTTCTTTTATGTCTCTTTCATTTTGTGAGTTCTAACTTTGCTTATAAACCTGTTTGTGGCACCTTATCAATGTCTTTGGAAATCCTTGTGCATATCTGCCACATTACCCTCAGCCACTCTCTCTGCTACATCAAAAAACTGAAGCAAGTTGTTAAAAATGGCTTTCCCCATAACAAATCCACATTGACTTTATTTAATTAACCGACATTTGTCAATTAACAATTTCATCCCAGATTATCCTCTCTAAAAGCTTTCTGGCCATTGAGGCTAGACTGACTGGCCTGCACTTATCGGGTATATTCTTGCACGTGTTTTGGAACAGGGGCTTGACATTAGCAATTTCATATTCCTCTGACACCATCCACGTATCTAAGGAAGGTTGACAAATTATGACCAGTACATCTACAATTCTATCCTTACTTCCCTTCTTTCAATGCATCTCCTCTGGTCCTGGTGACTTTTCAATTTTACACACACCCAACTCACCCAATCCCACATATTTATCAATTTTAATCCATCAAGTGTTTCATACTCTTTTCTTTTCCCCCATAACTTGGACAGCTTCATTTCCTTGCTGGATGCAAAGTATTCATTTAGTACCTCAGCTGTACCATCCTATCTGCCTGCATAAATCCCTGAAAATTAGAATCTTTGAGTCCCTTTTTGCTAATTCTCACCTGAACTCCCTGTTTTCTGAGTGCAAAACCATATTCCTCTTTCTAATTTCATTGATGGTACCAAGAAGACCATCATTGCTGGTTGTTCACAATAACCCATCAGAATAATCTGCAGCTACTCAGTGAAATTTGTGACCCTGACTCCAGGGAGATAAACTGACCATTGTGTTTCACACCTGTGGCCAGGTTGCTGTGTCTGTTCCCCCAACTATCGAATCCTTTATTTTTATTGCACTGCCAATCTTCCTTGTGTTTCCCATTCAGCTGAGCCAACTAATTGACTTTGGTCTGGTCACGCTCCCCAGAGGAACCATCATTGTCCCCAGTATTCCGAGAATGAGGGGATCCTTCTACTTCCTGTTAACTCCTCCTTGCCCCTTTGACAGCCATCTAATCCTCTTGCCTTGTATTTTCTTAGACTGAGTGTTGACCACAAAGCTCTCAACCTCATGGGCCACATTAGTCGCTGCTCAAGCTCTGAAACCCAAAATTCCAACTGCTGCAACAGATGACATTTCCTGCACATAGATTATCCAGGCCACAAGAAGCATTGTTACTCCATGGGTCTGAGCTGTCTTTCCAGTCCTCAATTGATGAGCCAATTAAACTGCTACACAAATAGATAAAAAAAATTACCAGTTAATTGCTAGTGAATTGCCATTTTTGTGCTGATGTCACTTAATTAAAACAGGGAATTAATTGAAATGTTTTATGTCTTTTCTCTGACTTCTAGAGTAATTTTTCTGAATACAAAGAGTTTTTTTTACCACTGTTGCACTGCTCTTAAATTGTGTCAATGTAGTCATGAATAGCTTCACAGGATTACTTTGACGACTGAGAGGGCGCTGGAGTGGGAAAGGAGGAAGAGATCACTGCACAGCAGGCCACACATACAATGGGTCTTCAGAAAGCACTTTTCCTTGCCACATATGGTCCTATATCTGTTTATTTTATGAGTTGGCATAAGAAAATAATTTAGCTGCCATTGGGCTTTTGTGATTGCAATTCACAACCTTCACTATTGTGTATAGAAAAAGATGTGCCCAGGTTTGTAAATTGTTGCTATAGTGGCAGTTCTGCCAGTCTAACGTTTTTACATGAGTGTGCTCTGAAACAAAAAAACCTGAATAAGTTTCTCTGATTTTTATTATGTTTCCAAGTCACCTTGATGTCAATGGAGAAAGGAACATTTTGTTCTATTTTGCGTTAAATCAAAATAATCTTATTGAAAACAAAATTTCAGGTCCTACGCATTCACAAATTCTGGTAATCAGAAATTAATTCAATCCACCTTCTAAATTGTGGATAATTTTCAATTCACTTCAATTCCTTCGGGTAATTGTGCTAATTAATGTAACTTTATATACAAGCATTGATTGCTATATTAT
The DNA here is from genome assembly GCF_030684315.1 of Stegostoma tigrinum. Classification (NCBI taxonomy): domain Eukaryota; kingdom Metazoa; phylum Chordata; class Chondrichthyes; order Orectolobiformes; family Stegostomatidae; genus Stegostoma; species Stegostoma tigrinum. The sequence continues at coordinate 36,006,526 of NC_081379.1, forward strand.
TGATGGAAAACTGATCAATAACAAGCAAGTCCTTAATCTGTTACATATTTGTTTTTTTTAAGTCAAATTAACCTTGTTCAGCATTATTTAGGAGTCATATAATGATTAGTAACTAATATTCACCCAAACATGATGAAAGATTTCTCAGATCATGTGTTTTAGAAGAATTCAGTTCTGCCAGCAGCATTACCTGGAATATTACTTATTAATGGTAGCAACTTGTATTTATGTAGTGTCCTTGAGGTAGAGAAATATCTCAAAGCATTTTTGCAATGTAATGCACCCCAAGTGTTTTATCTCGTTGCCTCTTGAATACTTTCAATGTTTTGGCATCAACTACTTCTTGTCGTAATGAATTCTACAGCTTCACCACTCTTTGGATGAAGAAATGTTTTCTCATCTCCGTCCTGAATGGTCTACCCCAATCCTCATACTGTGACTCCTGGTTCCAGAAACACCTGCCATCAGGAACATCCTCCCTGCATTTACCCTGTCTAGTCCTATCAGAATTTTGTAAGTTTTTATGAGAGTCCCCCACTCCCAATATTTGTCTGAACTCCAACAAAAACAATCCTAACTTAGTCAATCTCCCTTTGTACATCAGTCCCGCCATCCCTGGAATCAGCCTGGTAAACTTTCGCTACACTCCCTTGACAGCAAGAGGTTCATTCCTCAAAAAAGGAGACCAAAACTGCACACAGTATTCTAGGTGTGGCCTCACCAAGGCCCTGTATAACTGCAACAACATATTCCTGCTCCTGCACTTGAAACATCTCGCAATGAAGGCCAACATACCACCTGTCTTCTTCTTTACCCCCTGCTGCACCTGCATACTTACCTTCAGCAACTAGTGCACAAGGACACCCAAGTCCCACTACACACTCCCCTCTCCCAATTTACAACATTTCAAGTAGTAGTCTGCCTTCATATTTTTGCATCTGAAGTGAATAACCTCACATTTATCCAAATTTTACTGCATCTGCCATTGATTTGCCCACTCACCCAACTGTCCAGATCATGCTGAAGTATCTCTGTATCCTCATCACAGTTCACCCTCCCACCCAACTTGGTATCATCTGCAAATTTTGTGATGTTACATTTTGTTCTCTAATCGAAATCATTAATATTTATTGTGAACAGCTGGTGTCTCAGCACTGATCCCTGTAGCACCCCACTAGTTACTGCCCGCTCATTTGAAAAGGGCCCATTAATTCCTATTCTTTGTTTCCCTACTGTCAACTAGTTTTCTACCCATCTCAGTAAATTCCCCCCAATCCTATGTGCTCTAACCTCCTGTGTGGAACTTCATCAAATTCTTTCTAAAAGTCCAAATATACAAAATCAATTGGTTCCCCCTTGTCAGCTCTACACCTTCAACAAATTTGTCAAGCATGGTTTCCTTTTCATTAATCCATTCTGACTCTGTCTGATCCTGCCACTGATTTCTAAATGCTCCATCATAAAGTATTTGATAATGGATTCGAGAACTTTGCCCACTACCGATGTTAGGCTTATTGGTTTGTATATTTTCTGTTTTCTCTCTATCTCCCTCCTTGAATATTGGAATGACATTAGCTACCCTCCAATCTGCATGGACTGTTCCAGAATCTATAGAATCCTGGAAGATGACCACCAATATATTTATTATTTCTAGAGCCATTTCCTTTAGTACTCTGAGAGTGTAGATTATCAGGCCCTGGGGATTTATCTGCCTTCAATCCCATCAATTTTCCCAGCACCATTTCTCTACTGATATTTCACAATTCTTCCCGTTCGCTAAATCTTGCATTCTCCAACATTTCTGCTATTTTATTTGTGTTCTCTTTTGTGAAGACAGAACCAAAGTATGTATTCAGTTGCTCAGCCATTTCTTTGTCCTCGATTATGCATTCTTCCATTTTTGTCAGTGGGAGACTTACTTTGTCTTGATCAATCTCTTTTTCTTCACATACCTATAGAAACTCTTAGTATCAGTCTCTATGTTCCTTGCAAGTTTCATACTATATTTTCCCTTTCTTAATCAATCCCTTGGACATTTTTTGCTGAATTCTAAACTGCTCCAAATCCTCAGACATATTATTTTTCTTGGCCAATCAGTATACTTCTTCTTTGGATTGGATATTATCTCTAATTTCCTTTACAAGTCATGGATTTGCCCTCTTACCCATTTTGCTTTTGCGTCAGACTGGAATTGCCAGTCTGTTGTTGCAATTGCCCCATGTGTTCCTTGAATGTTTGCTATTGTCTATCCACTGTCATCCGTTTAAGTAACTCTCCCCAATCTATCAAGGCCAACTCGCACTTCATATCTTCATAGTTTCCTTGATTAAGATCCAGCACCCTCGTCTCCAAATCAATTATCTCACTCTCCATCTTAATAAATAATTCTATCGTGTTTTATTGCTCATCCCCAAGGGGTCTCACATAACCAGATTGGCAATGGTTCCCTTCTTATTACACACTACCCAGTTTAAGGTGGCTTGTTCACTTGATGATTTGTCCACTTATTGGTCAAGAAAACCATCCTGTATACACTTCAGAAATTCCTCCTCCACAGCATTGTGGCTAATTTGATTTGCGCAGATTAAACTCATCCATGATCACTGATATTCTCTTATCACACGCATCTATAAGTTCCTGTTTAATGCTATTCCCAACATCACCACTGCAGTTTGGGCATCTATATATGACACCCACAAATGTTTTTTGACCCTTCGTATTTCTCAAGTTGGAACAGGAGTAGATCATTTGGCTCTTTGAACCTGTTCCCCAAATTCAATTTGATCGAGCTTCACTTGCTAGCTGTCATCCTTCATTCCAACAGTAAAGTCCTTTGTCTTATCAAGCTGTGGCAACATTTCTCTCAGTTTTACTGAGAGCTTTACGTTCTCTGCTTACTCTCAGTTTCCCTGAGTTCTATTCTTTGCTAATCCAGTCTATAGGAATTATCACTTTCAAGATTATTTCCTTCTCTTGCAGTTCTTTCATATTTCATGTGGTTAGATTTGAGGGAACTCAAAATGACATTTGCTGAATTGCTATCACAGTTTCATCTACTTTGAGATCATGTTCACCACAAAAAATATTCAAACCTTGTAAGAACATTTTTATAATCTCTAGGATCATCTGCTCTTGCTGTACTTGATCCAGGAGTGTTCTTAGCAGTAATAGTAGATATACAAAATACTTTTAGGAACATATAGAGGTTATAGACCTTTATAGAGGCTCATAAAATCATGAGGAGCATGGATAGAGTAAATAGATAAGGTCTTTTCCCTTGGGTGGACGAGTCCAAAACTAAAGGACATAGGTTTAAGGTGAGAGGGGAAAGTTTTAAAAAGGGCCCAAGGGGCAACTTTTTCACACAGTGGTGCGTGTATGGGATGGGCAACCAGAGGAAGTGGTGGAGGCTGCTATAATTACAACATTGAAAAGGCATCTGGATGGATATTTGAATAGGAAGGCTTTAGAGGGATATGGAACAAATCCTGGTAAATGGGATGAGATTTACGTAGGATATCTGGTCGGCATGGATGAGTTGGACTGAAGTGTCTGTTTCCTTGCTGTTCATCTCTATGACTCTATGATTATTTAGTATCATTGTTTAGGCCTCCCTCTACAAAAACAAACAGTAAGAAAGATCATAAAGAACTTAAATTTGAAAGTAAAATTAAAATAATGCTACATGACCAGAGGGAAGTCAACATAGAGTATAAAATAGCATATGATTTATGACAGTCCTCATGAAAAATTGCCGATGATTTCACATCTGAAATATATAATAACTACTTCTTTCCTACTGTTTCTGAGTAGTAACATTTTTGTTCTGTTTTGTTTTTTTCTCCAAGTTCATCATCATGTTAAGGAAAAGTTTTATATTTTTAAATCATGAACAATGCATTCAAAATGGAAAATTTGGGAAGTATCCATACTGTCCAGTCTGTCCTTACCCTGGTGATCTTTCACACTCTGTAACTCATTTCAGTCCTTAGCTTTTCCTTCAACTATGATCCAGTGAAAATTGCAGACACTGAAATTGCTGGTAATCAACACCAATCCTCCTGCTAATAGTGATGATACTTGTAATAGGATAAAATGGTTGGGTAATAGGATAAAAAGGACATAGGGAGGCATAGGGAGTTTACTCGGTCTCTTCAGTTTCAGAAGGTGATAATCAGTGCCTTTCAGTGTTATTTTGTATAAAGGTCATGGAATCTCATGTTCAAAATTCATGTCAGAATTGTCTTGTCATTATTGACTGTAGGGTACAGAGTAACTTCAGTTATCCTGCTTTTTTTGCATCAGACACAAAATGAGGTGACAAAATGAGGGTCTATTCAGCCATAGGACAAAGGTTACACTGAAAGTAATGAAGTGTCATATTGAAAAAGACAACCTTTTATATAAGTTCAGTGAAATGGAAAGAAATGAGATTTACAGGAAAAAGTGAACCAGGTTTGAAGAGAATGAATGAGGTGACAGTTTGAAATTGACATGCAAGTTTAGTATATTTGCATTCCATAGGAATAGGAATAGACCATTCAGCTAATTCAGCCTGACTTGCTGTTCAACACAATCATGGCTGATCAATTATGTTTACTTTTTGCCTTTCATCCACTCCATCCTCCAAACACTGTGCCACTGGTAATCAAATATTCATCAATCTCTATCTTAAACATGTTAAAAGACAAAACTTCCTTAACCCTCCATAGGTTCACAGTTCTTAGGCAAAACTTTCTCCTCATCTCAAAACTAAACAGCAACTGCCTTATTTTTAAATTGTTCCCCTAACTTTAGACTCTTCAGCCAGGGAAAAGGTCTTACATTTGATTAATTTTCAATCAAATCAACTCTCACTTTTCAAAGCTCTAGCAAGTACAGACCCTATTTGTCCAATCTTTCTTCAAAGACAGTTCTGCAATTCACGGAATAAATCTGACAAACGTTTGTTGTATTCCCATGTTTTTCCACATTACATTCCATCTGCCAAATTGTTGCCAATTAACTAAATCTTTCCATATTCATCCACGCAACACACAATTCCACTTGGCTTTACATTATCTGAAAATTTGGAAATATTATACTTGCTCAACATGACACTAGGCCAACAGGTTTATTTGAAATCACAAGCTTTCGGAGCGCTGTTCCTTCGTCAGGTCCTGGTAGTGGTACTCACTAGCCACATCTTGTCAGTACAAGCATGAATCATTTATTCTTTATCTCTTTTATTTCAGCCCGGTAGACAGTTATTCATCCAGAATATTACTCCTGTATATTACCTCATGTCTCACGTGTTTTAGTCTTTCTAATCCACCTCCTGTGGGACACTATCAAAAGCCTTCTGAAATTTGAGATATACTGCATCCATTAGATCTCCTTTATCAGTTTTGTTAGTAATAGTTCTAAAAAAACTCCAGATAATTGTGAAACATCCTCCCATTCCCAAATCCATACTGACTGTACTCAATCAGATCATCATCAAACAGGTGCCTATTCTTCCCATCCTTTCTAACATTTCTGACATTTTGCCTCTCACTGATGTAAGACTAGCAAGTCTATAGTTTCCTGTTGTCACTCTTAAACAGTGGGATGACATTTACTACCATCCAGTTAACAGGGATCATTCCAGAATCTACAGAATTTTGGAAGATAATGAACAGTGCATAGACTATCCCTGCAGCCACCTCCTTCTACAGTCTGGGATGTAGACCATTAGGTCTTGGGGAATTGCTAACTTTCAGCCCAATCAATTCTCCAGTGCCATCCACTTACTAAATTACCCTGATTCTGCTTATAATGGACCAATATTCATTTTAGCCAAATGCTTCCTCTTTTACATTTCTATAGTAGCTTTTACAGTCTGTTCACTACATATTGTTTTAGCATTCATATTCTATTCTCCCTTTCCTTACCAGTTTCTTGGCCTCCCTTTGTTATATCCTATAAATAGAATCATAGAGTTGTACAACATGGAAATTAATCCAGCCCCGTTTGCCAGCATTTGGCCCATAACCCTCTAACCCCTTCCTATTCATGTACCCAACCGGGTGCCTTTTAAATGTTGTAATCATACCAGCCTCCACCATTTCCTCTGGCAGTTCACTCCATACACATGACACCCTCTAGTGTGAAAATGTTGCCCCTTAGGTCCCTTCTAAATCTTCGTTCTCTCACCTAAACCTATGCCCTCTGGTTCTATACTCCCCAGTCCTGGGGAAAAGACCTTGGCTAACCACCTTACCAATGCCCCTCATGATTTTATAAACCTCTATAAGATTCCATCCTCAGCTTCTGGCGCTACAGGGAAAGTATTCCAAGCCTATTCAACCTCTCCCTATAGCTCAAACCCTCTAACTTTGGCAACATTCTTGTAAATCTTTCCTGCACCTTTTCAAGTTTAATAACATCTTTCCCACAGCAGGGAGACCAGAACTGAACACAGTATTCCAAAACTGTCCTAACCAATGTCCTGTGCAGTCACAGCATGACCTCCAAATTCCTATACCCAATGTGCTGACCAATAAGGGCAAGCGTACCAAATGCCTGTTTACCGGCATTTTCACTTTTAAGGAACTATGAACCTGCATCCCAAGGTCTCTTTGTTTGCCACGACTACCCAGGACGCTACCATTAAGTATAGAAGTCCTGACCTGATTTTCCTTCCCAAAAGGCAACACCTCACATTTATCCATCTGCCACTACCTGGCCCATTTGCCCATCTGATCATGGTCCCATTGTACTCTGAGATAATTTCTGAGATGTCTTCAACATCACTAATTCTGGTGTCATCTGCAAACTTACTAACCATTCCTCCTACATTCACATCCAAATAATTCATATAAATGGCAAAGGTAAAAAAGAATGGGCCCAGCACTGATCCTTGTGGCATACCACTGGTCACAGGCTTCCTGTTAGAAATACACCCTGTACCACCACACTCTGTCTTCTACCATCAAGCCAATTTTGTATCCAGATGGCTAGCTCTCCCTGGATAAATCTCCCAATACTCAGAATTATTGCTGCCTCTGGCAAATTTATACGCCTTTTCATTTTATGCAATCCTGAACTTCCTTTGCAAACTGGTTGACTGACCTTCTTTTGAGTTTTTTGCACTATAAGAGAATGTACAGTTTCCATAAGTAATAGCTATTTAAAGATTATAGTCCATTGTCAATATGCAGAAATGCTTTTTAACTTGTTTTCCCAAGCCATTTCAGCCAATCTGTGCTCTATGATTTCATAGTTCTCGTTATTCAAGTTTAACATGCTTCAAATTGAACTATCCACTTTCAAACATGATGTAAAATGATATCATATTGTGGCCACTCATTCCTAGAGGTTCTTTAACAACAAGATTGTTAATTAGCTCTTTTTCATAATATACTCTAATGAATGGCTGGCACTACTGTTTTTTTTTACCGCTGGCTGCAAAGTCAGGTCTGTAAGTTATCCATGTTCTTCAAATTGTCCATGAAAGTAACATGCCAAAGTTAAAAATGAAGTGTCAGATCAAAATTAAGTCAATTAATTCAAGCTATGTAATTGATTCATCAAGAAATTATCCTTTGCAATTAGCAATTGCGGTTCTTTTTTAAAGCTAACCTATTCTAAATATTTAAAAGCATGAATGCCGACGTCACGGTAAAAAAATACTTGACTATGTTCAAGCCTCTGCAAGAACATGTCTGGCTGAAACAGCAAGCTGACCATCAACTATTTAAAGAATGGGAACAATCCTTGCATTATAAATGAATTGACAATCCAATTATCTCAAGGTTGTGCCCCTGGAAAATAGCTCTTTGCTCATTTTGAATGAATGATTTTATTATCACATGTATTTTACAGCACGAATACAATTAAAAACAGTTGCCATGATTCAGCATTATTTTGTACAATTTAAGGAAAAGAAAGACATTGCTTAAAGAGAGTCCATCAGCCCTGAGCCAGCTCACCAGCATCAACGACCCCTGTGCTATCATCCCTTATCTACCGTTGTGCCGCTATCTACACCATACCCAACCAATATCAAAGTCACCAACCCTCAGGCGCTGTCTTTTGCTGTTCAGCCGATACTCCGGCACCACTTCTTCACCAGCGCCTGCGCCAGGTCAATCAATGTCGGAGTCACTGAGACCAGCTCGTTGCAGCTGTGATGCTCTTCTGTGCTGGGCTCACTGGAGGTTACTGTAATATATAGTGAAGTGCTAATTACAACTTTTTACAGATTTATGATCATTTGCTGAGGAATTATGTTTTATTCCTGATCCATAGAGGAGCTCTGACTTCCAAATGATTTTAACATCCATTAGATTTGACAACATGCTTCAATTAGTTATAGCCCTTTCCAGCTTTGCATAACTCATAATGTGCTGCTTCACACCCTCCAAGCACCCAGCTACATGTCTCAACTGAAAAGCCAGACAATTTGTGCACACACACAATCTTTTTGTTTTGATCTAAAGTTGACAGATCTTGCAGCTACATCTCGTGTGGGTTAAGTGCAGACAGGATTAAAGCTGAGAGCCTCCCTCCCTGGTAAACTGAACTGAGCCACTCTGTAACCATTACTGACCTTTGACAAGAGACTCGACTGTGCGGTGCTTATGCCACTGGATTTAGCAACCAAAACGTTCTGTCCCACTAAAACAAGTTGAGGAATTAGTTTCAATACATCTAGCAGTGTGTGGAGGAACACCAGGAAATAAAACATGAAAACTGATTTTTCAGGAATGGAAGTTTTACTTTATACAACACATAGCCTCAGAATAATCTTTAGGGCCAATGAAGTATTTTGGAAATATCACCACTTTTGTAATGCAACAAGATCACTAATGCCCTCTTACAATGATACCAGACCTATGATTGACTGTACATATCCTCCAAGGCAGTGTAGCACACTACTTAGTTGTTTCTCAAAGTCCACATTATTAAATGCTGCCAGTCTGACTTCTCATTTCTCACATTCTAATAACAAGTAAAACAAAAAGAAAATGGGACAGAAGGCGATCTTAGCTCATCATTCTTGATTATAAAAGTGAGTATTTTTAAGATAATATTGTTCTGATGAGGTGCACAGTGAACTATTGTTTTTCTTATAATGTTTTCTTACCTCTAATGGAAGCTAAATTCAGAATTTGATGAATCAAATAAGCCACAAGTTAACCTACAACCCAATGCATAAAGTATTGTATTATGTTTCATGATGTAAATGATTTAAAGAAAATACGCTGATGTTTGATTAAGGGGAAGAAAATAGTGTGAGAGTAAAATTGCAGTTAATATAGAAGCTTTTACTGTCAGTTTCTATCAATATGTAAAGAGATATAGATGAATACAGATAAATCAAAGTCACTTATAGGCAGAAACCAAGGAAATTTTAATGTGGAACAAAGAAATGGCGGATGATTTGAACACATCCTTTTGTTCTGTCTTCACAAAAGAGTGTGAAAATAACCTCGTAGAAATGTTCAGGGTCCAAGTGTCTCGTGAAAGGGTGGAATTGAAGGAAATCAGTGTTAGTAAGAAAATCATGATGGGGAGATTTATGAAGATAAAGGATGACAAATTACCAGGGCCTGATATTCTACATTCTTGAGTATTAAAGGAATTGGCCCTGGAAGTATAGGATGCTTTGGTGACCATCTTCCAAATGTCAATGGGCTCTGGAGCTGTTCCTACAGTTTGAAAGATGGTAAATTTGTCCCCACTATTTAAAAAAGGGACGGAGAGTAAAAACAGAGAACTATAGACCAGCTAGTCTAATATCAGCAGTGGAGAAAATGCTGGTCTATTATTAAAGTTGAGATAACAGAACATTTGGAAAGCATTAATGGGATTGGATAAAGCCAGTATGATTTTATGAAAGGCAAATTATATTTACCAAATCTGTTGGAGTTTTTTGTGGATGTGCTAAAAGAATGGATGTGATAGAACCAGTAGATGTGGTGTATTTGGACTTTCAACAGGTTTTTAGTAATGTCTTTCATCAGACGTTTATTGGCAAAAGTAAAGCGTATGGTATAGAGATAATATGTTGGTACAGATCTGGAATTAGTTGAGCATGAAAATAAATTGATCTTTTTCCAAGTGACAAGCAGAGACTAACAGGATATCGAGAGGATTTGTGACACAAAACTGGGCGGGATTGTCAGTTGTGAGGAGGATGCAAGGTGATTTAGATAAGTTGAATGAGTGAGAAAATGCATGGCAAATACAATACAAAGTAACTAAATATGCAGCTTTACACTTCATTACGAAAAAGAAAAAGAAAAAGGAACAGTATTACTCAAACAGTGATATATTGGCAAGTGTGAATGTACAAAGGGATGTGTGTCTCCTTGTACACCTATCATTGACAGTAGGCAGCGATTAGGAAGACCATCATTACAAGAGGATTTGAGTTCAGAAGTAGGGATGACTTACTGGAGTGATGTAGGGCTTTGGTGAAACCACACCTGGAGTAATATGTGCAGATTTTGTCTCACCATAGAATGACTGCAATGGAGGTTCAGTAGGCTGATGCTGGGGACGGCAGGACCGTCCTATGAGGAGAGATTAGATCAACTGGGTCTATATTCACCGCCGATTAGAAAGATGGAGGGGATCTGATTGAAACATTAAAAAAACTCACTGAACTCAACAGACTAGATGCAGGGAGAATGTTTATCCTGTTTGGGAAGTCTAGATCCAGAGACCCAGGCCAGTCTCAATATACAGAGTAGACCATTTAGTTATGAGATGAGGAAAAGAAAAAAATTACTCACAGGGTAGTGAACCTATGGAATTCTCTACCAGAGAATGAGGTGGAGGCCAAGTCATTGAATATATTCAAGAAAGAGTTTTAGATTTTAAAGGCATCAAGGGGTTTAGGAATACTCCCTCAGAATCCCACTTCTGAGGAAGTGTCACTCGATCTGAAATGTTATCTCTAATTTCTCTCCACAGATGCTGCTAGACCTACTCAACATTTGTAGCACATTGTTCTGGTCATTATTTTAATACCTGCACTAGAATAACATAGGAACATCCAGCAATTGTGTTCACATTTCTCTGGTAATGTCACAACAGTATGTTTGTGCTATATAATCAGTTATTATTTCATTACTGATGTACATTATGAAATGATCTACAACAGTATAAACTAAGCCAATTAAGACTTTCTTTATCTTCATATCATGTTATGTATAGTTGCTAGCCTTGGCTGAGACTCTCTTCTCAGAGTCAGAAGGTTTAAATGCCTCTCCAGAGATCTGAGCATATAGTCAAGGCTGACACTTCTGTGTGGAGCTGAGAGAGTGTTACACCAGCTAATGCTGTCTTTTGGACAAAATGTTATACCTCAATTGTCCTCTTAGTTGATGTAAAGGATACCAGTAAAAAGGCGATGGGTGATTCACCAGTATCCTGGTCAATATTAATTCTCTAAAGGGCATCACTAAAAATAGATTTTATGGTTGTTACCTCATTACTGTTTTAGGAACAATGACGTGCACAGTGCTTGCTGCGTTCTTACTTCACAATAGTGACAACACTTCAAAAGCACTTAATTGATTGAAAAACCTTTTTTTTGGATATCCTGTGGCTGTGAAAGATGCTGTATGAATGCATGGCTTACACTGTCTGCAGTTAGTTGCGAGTTAGTCTTGTAAAGTAGTTTGATACAGGACATCCTGCAACCCTCAATGCCAGTACGAGGGTAACATAATCTATTGCTAGTAACCATTTAATACATTTTATATTGCCCAAAACGAATGAAGCCTTTAAGCTACATTCATGTTTACAATTGTATTTGATAATTGTTATACTAATGGTTAAGAAAGTCAATGGCGTCACCATGGCATATCATGCTGTGATGTCTGGATACCGAACGTGAATGGATTGTGGTTGGCGTAGACTTTAACCACCAATTTTCCATCCTAAGCTAGTCGAAGGAGCTGTCCAGTATAGTCTGTGATGGGGCAGAGACCATGAAAATATCTCCACAAAAGAAACTCTCACCGTGTATAATAGGACATAGTGTATTAAATTTTAGTAATTATATACAGGTTACATTGACACTGAGAAATTATTGGCAAGAGAAAGAGAAAACATGTGTTCCTTCATCAGGAGACTGTGCCAGATTCCAATTTATTGTCTGCACTAATTGCCTTATGCTTCACCCAGTGGCTGTGTTCTACCAGAACAAGCAGAGGTTTAGTTTATCTCATAATATAGCCTTTTCATATTCATTACCTTGTACAACAATAATGACATCCAGCATCCCTTGACATTATTTCAGGCTCATATCAGTGACATGACTAAAAAGATCTGTGGAACAATAATATCATACAGTTCTCGATCCCCTTTAGTCAAGCAACTTATGACTGACATGAATACAGGTTTTCATATCAAGTCATCATTTCAGTACTGGTGAGCTCTTTTGGCAGAAAATTAAGATTTATTATATCTGGCACTTGCAGTAAGAGAGTTATGAACTAATTTGTTTTATTAGTCTGTCACCAAGCTGGAGTGAGAAAGCACTATTTGTCATTTTTATTTTAACAGCAAATATATTTTTGTCCATTGCGTTGCTGCACAGACAGTGTATGTTGAAGTCTTAATAGCTTGAGTGGAAAAGAGTGTTACTCGCATGCAAATAACATCTGATGACAATATTCTATTATGGCTTGAGACTGTGAAATTTCTAGCGGCAGCTTGAAGTCCCATTGCACAGAGTTGAAAAGGGTATGAGAGAACTAAGGAGTGGCTATGTGACAGCACTCCTGTGGTTCTTAAAGGCTCATGGTTAGATGCACAATATAATGCTCAGGGAGTTCACAAGCTCTGAACTGATCCTTGATCTTCCAATGTTTAACCTTGTTTATAATCTTTTATTGAAGCACTATTATTTCGCAATAAGCAGTGCTTCTCATTATTCATTCTAGGTCTCGCAGATGATAGCCTTTTTTTTGTACACTGCATTCCAGAATTATTTAGCTTCTGTTTCTAGTTCTTTGTGTGATGCTCATTATTAAAAGGTAAAAAATAAACTAATATGTCAGCTTACTTCAAATACAGCATTAACATAGGAAGTATTATTTTAACTGCATCTGCATACTTTGGGAACTTTTGGTCATAAAATTTGGCTCCTTCGTAACTACGTTTCACTATAATGAGTGCTGTTTTGCCTTAAAAGATAGCATATTATGTTCACAGACACACTTTTGGAGATAGTAACACCAAACACAATTTCTGTGAGGGTTTAAAACACTTGCAGTGCAAATCTGCTGGAAGTATACAGAGTCAGCAGATTGTAACATAATCAGCAAGTACTTAATGCCAATTTGATGACAATACTGCCATTTTGGAACTCAGAACTTGAGCCAATTTTACATCTTAAAGTAAACACACATACGACAGCAGGAATTACACCCAGCAGCAACATTTATAGGAAACATGAGCTACTTAATTATTTACAGCTAATTCATTTCTACCAGTGATTGCAATGATTGCAGAAGTTTGTTGAATTCCAACACTGTTCTGAGTTGCTGAAATACATGGACAGTAGCGTGGCACATGTTGAAAGACCTTGTCCTGTTCTTAAGGGAAAGGCTGCGGTGCGATAGCAACATGACATGGAGAATAAGAAGATGCAATGCAGAACAGATCAAGCTACTGGATCAGGTCAGAAATCATATGACACCAGGTTATAGTCCAACAGGTTTATTTGAAAACACAAGCTTTCGGGCCCTCAGTCCTTCTTCAGATGTTAGTGAGAGAGCTGTATCAGACACAGAATTTATAAGTGAAAGATCAAAGGGTTTCTAAGATTCTGTTAATTCTTTAATCAGTTAGAAGGTTTTAATTGATTAATATGTATATGAAAGTCCCGAAATTCCTTTGAAATCATGGTCCTGACAGAACTAAAAGTTTTGCTATGTAAAGAAGAGGTGACATTTTAAGTCAGACAAAGCATGTTAGTGTGAGATCTTGTTTATAATCTATTTATGTTTTAGTTTGGAGTCAGACTGGTTTTATTTCGAAAGTAGGAATTTATAAAATGCCACATTCAATGACTGTCTATAAATTATGTGCTTTTTGAACAACATGAAATGTATCCGCAAATACAAATAACCCCACAGATGTGTGCGTGTGTGTGTGTGTGTGTGTGCGGGGGTGTGGGGGTAGTGCATACTAGAAGGGGAAGGAGGAGGGAGACAGGTGCTTTCAACAGGGAGCTATTTTTGCCTGTAGTGCTCAGGATACAGCAATCTCAACACTGGTGCCCCCCCCCCCCACCAAAGATGCACCCTTGGGCCCCTACTGTACTTCCTTTACACCTACGACTAAGTTGCCAAATTCTGAATGAAAGCCATCTACAAGTTTGCTGATAACACCACTGCAGTGGGACGGATATTTAACAATGATGAGTCAAAATACAGAAGGGAGATTGAGCGCTGGGTGATGTGGTGAATGAAAACAATCTGTCGCTCAACGTCAGCAAAACTAAAGAACTGATCATCTACATCAGAAAGAAAGGAGGAGAACACAGCCCCATCTACATCAATGGAACTGAGGTTGAAAGGGTGGAGAGCATCAAGTTTGTCACAGTGACGATAACTGACAACCTGTTCTGGATTTCCCACATAAATGCAACACAGTCAAGAAGGCACAACAATGTCACTTTTCCCACAGGCATCTTAGGAAATTTGGCATGTCCATAAGGTTCCTTACCAACTTCTACAGATACACTATTTAAAGCATACTGTCTGGGTGCATAACGGCTTGGTATGGCAACTCCTCTGCCAAGGAACATAAGAAACTACAGAAGGTGGTGTGCCCAACCCAGGCCATCAAAGAAGCCAACCTTCCATCCATGGACTCCATTTACATGACTCATTGCCATAGAAAGGTGGCCAACATCATTAAAGACCCATCACACCCGAGTGATGACACCTGCAACCTCTTCCATCAGGCACAAGATATAGAAGTCTGAACACACGCACAACCAGGTTCAGGGACAGCTTCTTTCTGGCCGTTATCAGATTGTTGAATGGATTCTATCCTCAAATAATGTAACCTGCAATGTGACCTGTATGCCTCTAAGTCTACTTGATCTATGAATCCTTTGCTTGCTGTGATCTGCTTGTACTGCTTGTAAACAAGAGTCTTCACTGTATTTCAGTACACATCACAATAAAGTCAATCAATCAATCAGGGAACAATTGTTCTACTTCTCCATCAATGAGGAAAAGTAAATATCTACACTTCATTCAGGACATCTTCACAAAATTAGCCACTTGTTGAAGACTGACTACCCCTTCAGAGCAGTGTGAAAATGGCATTGACATTGGCTCTATCAGTGGCTTATCCTCTGGGAATGTATGTTTATGCAGAATCCTTAAAAGCAGGGCAAATCTTTCAGCAAATGGCCATGTACAGAGCTTTGCACTGCAAGCTGTGTCAGGCAAGATATCTCTTTAAGCTAGCCATGCTGTTTCTGTTTGATAAAGGAATATAGAATCAGGAGCAAGTTTTTCAGAATGTTGAGTCTACTCCAACCTTCAATACAATCATTGCTGAATGATCACTTCAGTGTCTTTTACTCACCTCACTCCATAACCAATAGTAATCAGAAATCTATCAATCTCCATCTTAAATATACTCAAAGACCTTCCACATTTCAGAGCTGAAATTTGCAACAACCACCGAACAGTGTACTGAAGCACAAAGAAGCAAAAGAAAGATGTATGAGACATCCTTCTGACACCTATTCCTTAGTACAGTGTCACATACGAGTACTGTTCAGCCATTTCTAATAAAACAAGGCATTGTAGAAAATATAAAAGCCACTACCACCACAGTGTCAACAAGGAGACAAACAAAAAGAGAGAGTCCAGTAAAGAAAAACATTAAGGGTATGACACTGCAATACAGATTTTGTTGCTCAGGAATAGAATTGCAAATGTGGACTTCTGTGGGCTTGGGTTCAAATCCCACTTACCTGATCTGAAACAAGTTGATTAAAAAATATCTAAGCTTGAAGTCTCTAAAATATCTGAGGATTTTTTTGATAATCCATTGATATTCCATCAGAATTTCAGTTATTTTAAAGAATCAATCTTTACTTCCTGGATAAAGAAACAGTCAAGTTATTACTTTGGCAAATGAAAGCTTAGAAAGACCCAATTCTTCCAGTATTTCAAATAATGACTACAAAAGATTCTGAAAATGTTTTCCAGATTTCAGAAGACCAACTTTAGGTTTGAATCAACTTGAGGATACACAGGCTTGAGTGCATGCCAAACTGCCATCAGCAAGATGAAATTATTGACCAATTTATTTGTGTCGGTTCAAAATGACAGATTGCAATTTCACTGAATCTAACTTGGCTGCAAGGCTTAAGGAGCTGGTCATTACCTGTACACTCATTAAATCTTTGAGAGCAGTATTCTGGGCGAATACAATGAAAACGCTATCAAAACGCTTCTGGAAGAAGAGTAACACGTCTGATGTTATTGCTGAAGGCCAGCAGCATTTACAGGTGCTTGACTCTAAAACAACTATTTCAGCCGTCAATAGGTTCAGCAAAACATCCAAATCTTGTATGCAGTATAGCTAGTCCCAACCTCCGAGACCATGTCAAACATTTCTTGACATATGCAAACAAAGTTCTGCAAGAGGACCTTAGATTAAAATGTATAGAAAATTCAAATTCCCACAAACTTATAATGCAACAAAACACTCCACAGTAGCACACGAAGAAGAGTGAAACAAATAACAATGTCAAGGGTGTTCCCAAACTCCCATTCATGGCACACATGTCAACAAGTCCAAGACATATCTGCAGTGTCACGGCAGTCAACTTGACTATCCAGATGGATGTCATCAGGAAAATTAATGCTATTACCTCCATCCAAGTGAGATGGACTTGGGGTGGACAACATGCACAATATGCCAAGTGTGACATTGTTGTGAGTGCAAATATCATCCCTTTTCACATCTTACAAGAGGAATGTTGTGCAGTCCATGCAAGATAGACTAGCTTCTTACAATGGGTTTGATATCCCATGCGCTGGCATTATCCATCTTTAAATATCAAGACAGCTCTTCAGCATGGAAAACTGTAACATTTTACATGCTTTATATGGCAGGAATTCCTCTTATTGACCAACCAGTGTGCATGGAAGGGCATATCATCATAATTCACAGGATGACCCCTTGGCTATAAAACGAAAGGTTTCAGACCACAACGTCAAACGTGCACATTTTGCTCATAGCCAAGTAGAGCAGATTCAACAAGTTATGTCAGACGATAATCAGCTACAACAACACATGCAGGCAACTATCTCAACTTGAACCAGTATAAGTAAAAGTGTTTGAGATATCCATACATCCTCAAGTGTTTTTGGGAAGATACTATATTGCAGTGTCCAGACTAGGTCAATGATATGTGTAATATAAAGGTCAAGTCCTATGAAGAAACTGGTGGCATATCAGAAATGCATGCTATCAACCATTCATCACATAGGATGGTGATTTGGATACTGAAGATTATCATGCCAGACAATAGCCTCATAACTACAAAAAATGATACACATCCATTTGCAATTACAGATAGCACACCATCGTGTCAAGCTATGCTTCCAACTCATGATAACTATAAAGGACTGCATCTGTCATGTCATATGTCTGTGAAATGCATTGTCTTATTATGTATAGGTCATGTATCTATATACATTCTTGTATATGTTTATTGGAAAGGGAGCTCCTATTCTTTTAAAGAAAAAGAGGGTTAACTCTTATTGCCTGGATTACAGAACAGACAGGCAGTATACCTTTGAGACAGTTACATGACATGTGGCACTGAAGTGTACAGGTCCTTATTTTTTTTACACTGGTATGATATCTAAAACTTACATATGTTCTGGGTTCTGTGCTTGCTGAGTAACATTGCTGTATTAGAATGCTGCTATATGCAATGGAGTTAGTATCTGTCCTCAGTTAAGCAGTTATGTATATGTAATACAGCAGCATTACTCAGCAAGCAGAGAACCCAGAACATATGTAAGTTTTAGATATCATACCAGTGTAAATAATTAATGTTGTTTATAAACTTCAAGGCATCTCTCTGAACAAGAGTGCAGCCTTTATGGTATATGTTACATGAGCTAACATATAGAGAAACCCTCAAACAATACCATTCTAGCAGTGGTATTTCACCCAAGAAACTACACCAACATGTTTAACAATCTTCTCGCTATTCCTTTAATCTTACACTATTGTTTTATTAATCATAGCAAATGGTTGTCATTGGAATATTTGGGCCTTGCTATTAAGAAGTGGTAGTGAGCTATCCCTTTTGAACCGTTGCAGTCGGGGTGATGTAGGTCCAACCACAGCGTGGTTGTGCAAGGGAGTTTTCAGCAATAAAGCTGAAAGGGCATTATGATTCAAGTGGGGGTGGGGTGTAACTTGGAGAAACATTTGTGGGTGGTGATGCTCCCATAAGCCATCTGCCCTCTTCCTTCAGTTTGTAGGAGCCATTGGTAAGCTTTGGTGATTGGTGCATTTTGACTTATAGATGGTACACACTGCTAGCACTGTGCACCAATGGTGGCCAAGTGAATCCTTAAGGTGGTGGATGGAGTACTGAAGCAGTAGGCTGACTCATCCTGTGCAAAATATTGCTCAACAGAAATAGTTGGATGTTTTATTTTTATTAAGGAATGGGTTAAACCCAGATCAGATTTACCTGCTTCTTTGCTGCAGCGTGTTAAGTTTAATCATAACTCTATTTTCCCTGATACCACTGTTCAGCATATAAACTAAAGATAGAATAGTTTGTTCAATAGAACTTTCTTTATAGCACAGTAACTAAACAGCTGTGCTCTGGTATTTTTCCCAGCATTGCCCTCTTTTAAAATTCAAGAGGATGTTGAATTGGTATAGACTTTGATGTTTAATCTGTTTAACGTCAGTTTTTCATTTTGTTTTGAATGTAAGCTAATTAAAAACTGCATTCTGCTGTTTTTCATAAGTGTTTGCATTCTGCGCACTACTCTAATATTCCATTCACACTACCATCAGATATTAGTATCATTACCTTTTGCCCTGAATAGGCTTTCTGGCATTACACTGTGGTACTGAACTTAATGTGGTATTGGGGATAGGCAGAACTGCAGATGCTGGAAGTCAAAGTCGATACAGTGTGGAACTGGAGGAACACAGCAAGTGAGGCAGCATCAGAGGAGTACGAAAGTTGGGGTTTCAGGCTGGGACCCTTCGTCAGGATGGTATTGGCCAATACCAATCAAAGCTTTTTGCTTCAAACATGAATTAGCTTTAAGTTTCAGATGTTACAAATGTCCTGCAAAGTCAAACTCTCCCTAAGTTCTCTTGACATTATTCACCCATAAGGTGGTCTACATTGAGATGACACCTCCCACTATTTGGGAAGCAAAATAAAGAAACTTTTAATGGGTCAAATTTTCAGAGGAGTGTTTTTTGCCCCTCTATTGGGAAATGGCCATTTCTGATTAAGCCAGCAGACCCACAATGCCATTAGGGAGGTAGCTCCAGGATTTTGACTCAACAACTCTGATGCAATGGTGATATATTTCTGAGTCAGGATGGTAAGTGACTTGGGGGGAGACTTGCAAGTGGCTGTGTTCCCTTTTATCTACTGCCTTGTCCTTGTGGATGGAAGTGGTTGTGGGCTTGGGAGGTGCTGTTAAAGGACCATTGGAGAATTTCTGCAGTGCATCTTGTAGATGGTACACGCTGCAGCTGAGTGTTGTAGTGGAGTAATAGATGTTTGTGGTTATGATGTCAATGAAGTGGTCTGAACTACCCTGGATAGTGTCAATCTTCTTGAGTGTTGTTCATAGAATCACAGAATCCCTATGGTGAGGAAGCAGGCCATTCGGCCCATCGAGTCCACACCGACCCTCTGAAGAGCTTCCCACCCAGACCAACCCCCTACCCTATCCCTGAAACCCTGCATTCCCATGGCTAATCCATGTAGACTGCACATCCCTTGACACTATGTGCAAATTAACATGACCAATGCACTTAACCTGCACATCTTTGGACTGTGGGAGGAAGCAGGAGCACCTGGAGGAAACCCACCTGACACAGGGAGCAGGTGCAAACTACACTCAGTAACCTGAGGATGGAATCCAACCTGGCTGCCTGATGCTGTGAGGCAGCAGTGCTAACCACTGAGCCACCCTGCTGTCCCTAAATATCTTTTATTCTGTCAAAGAAAGGTAGCATTTGTTGGTCCTGCACCTATCCAGGCAAGTGGGGAGTTTCGATCACAGTCCTGGCTTATGCCTTATAGATTTTGGATGGTAAAAAGGTGAGTTACCTGTTGCGAGACCTTGCTTCTCACCTGCTCTTTAGTCATTGCATTTATATGTCTAGCCCAGGTCAGTTTCTGTTCAATTGTAACAAGATCAGGGAAAAGTAGTGTGCAGGGATTTTCATGGTGATTAAACGGCGGAGTGGACTCGATGGGCCAAATGGCCTTACTTCCACTCCTATGTCTTATGGTCTGATGTCGGGAAATGCCACTCTTTCTAATTTACATATACAATCAGCAATTTTACGCAGAACATGAGACATTCATTACAATTTAATTCAATGGATTGCAAGCATTGTTTTAGTTCACACAACTGAAATATATGCGTGAATTTCTGAATGACTTATATAAAAACCTATTTACAATTTCAACCCCACAGACAGTTTATTGTTACATTTGAAAAATACTGGTCAAAATGTGACAAACCTAATGTACCTTGTAACAAAGCTGATAGCTTTAATAAAGTAAAAGGGAGCAATGTTTGGAAAAATAGCAGAGCGCAGCTATTTCGTTATTGTGCTACAAAGCAAGTTCAGTTGAACAAGCCATTCATGTAAATATTGACTGATAACCCTATTTACATAGGAAATACTAGGACTTTAGTCTTACCAATGAAAAATTTGTTGTTATTTTCAATAAGAAACAATAACTTTAACACCTTGTGACTAAGAGAGGGGAAAATACCAGTGAAGTGATAGGCAAGTAATATAAATGGAATAAAAGATGTTTCTGAGTTACAGAGCTGTAACATGATAAAAGAGTTTTATCAGTAGAATTTGAATACTAAAACTAAGGTAAAGTCTTCGACGAGATATTGAATATTTTAGATAATTTTTTGCACATCTCCTTTGGTACTACTCATGTTGAGCTATTTCATCAGAACAACAGGAACCAAAGTTTATGCAATATATCAACCTCATCTTAAATTGGAATTACGTACAATTATTTCTGCTTCTTTAAAACCAAAAAACATAGTTGTAAATTGGCACATCAGTAGATTGGTTGGTAATTATGAAACTGGTCTTTTGGGAGCACTGTTCCCTTTCCATTGCGGTTAACAACCTGGTCATCAGGAGTGAGGCACTCTCTCTGTTGTATGTGGTGCAGGTCTGCCCCCCCCCCCCCCCCCAAAGTGCACTGTTTCAGTAACTGGAGCCCTCTTCCATTTCATCTGGAAGCCTAAGGTAGACCGTGTCTGCAGGGACTCCATGTACAAAACTCTGGATTGGGGTTGGGCGGGAGGGAAGGGTGTGGTGAGAACATAACCAACATTGTCTTCATCCTGATTACCACTCTTGTGTGCAGCAAGAGTGCATAGATTCTCACTGTAAAAACAACAAGTGTCACTACATACTGAGGTTCTACCTACCTCTGGCATTGATGGGACAGGCCTTGCTGCAGTGGAAAACTCCAAGTAGTTGGACCATTCCATATCAACTGTCCTTCATAGAGCAATTTACAAAGAAAAACACCTTTGACCATTAGTCCATCAGGAAGTGGTCAGCACGTAGTGCCCTTAAGATCCTGAGGGAAAAGGAGATGGTAGATCCCATTGAGTGGTTCTCTGAGCAAGCTGTCAAAGTCAATGGCAGAATGCCTCATCACCAGAACTTTCCAACAAGCACCAAGACTTGGCTGATGGTGAGAAGGGCACTATCTGAGAGATCCTTCATGTACACCTGGTTGATCTGTGCCAGTGCATGCTGCCCTTGAAGCAACTGTGGGAGGTTGAGACTGTCACACATCTCCAACACCAAAAAAACTCATGAGTTATGCTAATTAGTTATACATTTATTTTTAAAAATATAATTCCATAAAGCATACAGTGTTGAAAATTAATTCATTCACAGGGTGAGGGCATCTTTGGCTAGGCCAGCATTTATTGCCCATCTCTAATTGCTAAAAAGGAAGTTAAGAGTCAACCATATTGTTGTGGGTCTGGAGTCGCATTCAGGCCAGACCAGGTTAGGATGGCAATTTCCTTCCCAAAAGGACATATGATTTCTTCCAGACAATTGGCATTGGATTCATGATCATCATTAGGTTCCCAATTCTAAATATTTTTTAAAGCTAAATTCTACCATCTGATGTTGCAGGATTCAAATCCAGCTCCCCAGAATGTTACCCGGGTCTCTGGATTAACAGTCTGGATAGACAGAGGATCTTGATTGGCGCAGGCTTGGAGGGCCGCAGGGCTGTTCCTGTGCTGTAGGTTTCTTTGTTTCTTTGTTCTTTGTTCTTTGATAATACCACTAGGGCATCACCTTCCCTGCTTGACGCCATAAAGCGCACTATGTTGAAAATGATGCTTGTAATTGTCATGAAACAGGATTCATCAAATGCCAGTTTGTGCTGGAATTACAATGGAGAATTTTTACTCCATGGATGGGAAACTGGGGGTGAACAGGTAAGCAAGCCATTAAAGAACACTGCTTTTCATTTCCACTGATTTTACTGGAGATAGGATAGATAGGACACTTCTAAAGAAGACTCATACTCCAAATGTCAACGCTTGTCTCTTTCTCTACATATGGTAGAGGGCCAGCTGAGTTTCTCCATCGTTCTCAGTGTTTGTTTCAGATTTCCAAATTTTGATTTCATTGGAGATAGGATAGGTTCTGTAAGAGGTGAGCCATCTACTTTGTCGGTTTACCACCCAATGAGAGAAGTTGGACCACCTCAACGTCCACAAATGAAGCTGCATTAGGACACTATTTAAATGGACCAGGACACACTGCAACACTTCGGAACAATGCAGGAAAGAGGAAGAGCATCTCTACAAAATCGTCACTTTAAACTGATATCTCCACAACTTCATCCGCAGATGGCTACTAAACAGACAACAGGAGGATACAGTACGCCCTAACACACTGGCCAGATTAAGAACATATCGGAACTGACAAGACTTTTAAGATCACTGGGAATCATGGTGGCCTACAAGCCCACAGCCACTCTACGACAAATACTTACAAGGATTAAAGACCCCATTCCCACAATATGCAGAACCAATGTGGCTCACAAAATACCAGGCAACGACTGCCACAAACATTACTTTGGATAGACAGGAAGGAAATGAGCCATCCGAATACATGATCATCAACTAGCAGCAAAACGACAAGATGAATTTTCGTTAATATCAGTACACTCAGACAATGAAGGCTATCAGTTTAACTGGGACAAGGTAACTATAGTAGCCCAAACCAAAAATAGACACGCACGGGAATTCCTAGAGGTATGGCTCTCCACCTGTAATGCAATCAAAAAACTAGCAGAATTGGACCCCATATACAAACCCATACAGATCAAAACCGGAGATAATGGGAACTGCAGATGCTGGAGAATCCAAGATAACAAAGTGTGAAGCTGGATGAACACAGGGGGTCAAGCAGCATCTTAGGAGCACAAAAGCTGATGTTTTGGGCCTAGACCCTTCATCAGAAAAGGGAGATGGGGAGAGGATACTGAAATAAATAGGGAGAGGGAGGAGGCAGACCGAAGATGGATAGAGGAGAAGATAGGTGGAGAGGAGAGTATGGGTGGGGAGGTAGGGAGGGGATAGGTCAATCCAGGGAGGA
The DNA here is from genome assembly GCF_030684315.1 of Stegostoma tigrinum. NCBI lineage: Eukaryota > Metazoa > Chordata > Chondrichthyes > Orectolobiformes > Stegostomatidae > Stegostoma > Stegostoma tigrinum. The sequence continues at coordinate 36,030,445 of NC_081379.1, forward strand.
CGGACAGGTCAAGGGGGCGGGATGAGGTTAGTAGATGGGAAATGGAGGTGGAGCTTGAGGTGGGAGGAGGGGATAGGTGAGAGGAAGAACAGCTTAGGGAGAGGGAGACGAGCTGGGCTGGTTTTGGGATGCAGTGGGGGAAGGGGAGATTTTGAAGCTGGTGAAATCCACATTGATACCATTGCGTGCAGGACCACTTTGCAGAATACCTCCGCTCAGTTCGCAGTAAACAACTGCACCTCCTTGTCGCGAACCATTTCAACTCCCCCTCCCATTCCTTAAACGACACGTCCATCCTGGGCCTCCTGCAGTGCCATAATGATGCCACCCATAGGTTGCAGGAACAGCAACTCATATTCCGCAGATCAAAACCGGAAATGACACTACTCACCATAATAAACAGACAGTATAAATTCCAAGTGGAGTAGAATAACACCGCTTCATCGGAGTCTCCACTGATAATGTCACCGAGCATGGTGACAAAATGTCTGAGCGAGAACAAGCCAGGTCAGCAAGCAAGTCAATAAGCTCACCCACAACCTGAGCTACAGATTTCTGCCAAAACTTTAGGGTCAGTCAGGCCCACAACAATAATGTTCTTCTGGAATTACTAAAAGTATATAGAAGGAAGTGAATGGGAAAAAGAATCAGACTCCATTTTATGTAATGCTGCCTACATGCAGATGAGACTTTGTTGGGATATTTGAAGTAACGCATTTGGGGAAAATATGTTAAGGCCTAACCTTTTGGATAACCATAACATACTGACAAAAGACAAGTTTAGCTGCTACATGCATCTCACGTCATGATACAATTTCAAATTCACGATTGCATGAGATTTGAAAACATAAAGATGTTTGAACCATTTGTAAGGTGAAGAAAGAACAAATTGTAATTATAGTTTCGTAACTCAGCACATCCAAAAATAGCTCTATCGTCTGTGATATACTGTTGAAGTATTCTTGCTTTTGCTGTGCACGCATACCTGGCAGCCAATCTGGCCCAGACACAGTTATCAGATCAATTGTTGCTTTGCTTTGCTGTTGTTTGTTGAGGGACACATCTTCATCAGGAAAGCAGAGACATTGCCATCTGAAAGAAATCACTTTGAAAGTGTGGCACTTCCTCAGTACTGCACTGACATACTCCTGAAAATATCACAATAAACCTCCATTATGTGCTTAAGTCTATTGCACAATCAAATTCAATCTAATGCACAGCCTTCAGATTTAGAAATTAAATTGCTGTCACTGAGACAGGGAAAGGAATCTCTTTTTTGAAGTGAGAATCTCTTCTTCTGAAATATCCTTCTTTATCTTTCAAAGGGATTTTACTCGAAGTCCCAGTCACCACTACTCCATTGCATGATATCTAAAGCATATTCAAACGTTCACTTGACATTAGCAGAGCAAAAGCCTAAAGTGCCTTCATTAAATCGGTGTAAGATAGCTGACTGCACTGATCAAATATTCGCCCTGGCTGCTTCCTGTGAGATATAACATTTTAAATAATAACCTTTTTTGGTGATTCATGCCATTTGAGAACCAAAAATAAGGCCATTTTTTTCACCAGTGCTTAGAGAAGTAAATTAATCAATCTGTTCAAACATGTTATGACACACCTCTGCAGGTTCCATGAGATTCTGGGTCAGAGATAGGAATACAGTGCCTTTCTTTCAGGAGTTTTTTTTAGAAATTCGGTCATGGGATGTGAACATTGTTGGCTGGGCCTTTAGTTGTCTGCCTTTAGTTGACCCTGTGGTAGTGGTGGTGAGCTGCCTTCTTGAACTGCTGCAATTCAAGTAGATCCACAATGCCATTAGAGAGGAAGTTTCTGCATTTTGACCCAATAACACTGAAGAAACAACAATTTATTTTCAATCTGGGATGTTGATTGTGGGATTTTCAGTGAACGTCAAGGTATGACGGGCAGTCTCTCTTTTCTTGGAAATGGTCATGGCCTGATAGCTTTGTGAATGCTTGAAGGTTCCTTGCTACCTGCCTATCGAAGTCGGGATGTTGCACAGGCCTTGCTGCATTTGGAAATGGGCTGCTTCAGTATCCGAGGAGTCTTGAATGATACTGAATATTATTCAGCCATCAGCAAACATCCTGACTTCTATCCCTGTGCATGAATTTGAAGTTTGCCATATTAAAGAACTCGAAAAATTGTCTTTGAATTATGACTCTGGACTCCACAGCATCTCATGATATCAACTTACCACCTAGCAACATTCCATTCGCCAGCTGATGAATCCTCCTTTTTAAACATTACTTGGAAGAAGCACTGAGGATGGCAAGGTTGCAGGATGTATGCTGGATGGGAGGGCTCCAATATTCATCACCAAAAATGTCTTAGCAATTTCACTGCTGACAGAATTGGTTGAAAATTATAAAGTATTTCATTGTTAGGCAAAGTCCAAATCCAGTATAAATGAGCCAAGAGAGGGAAAAACATAGTCTGCTGACTAGAGATGTACCTGTCCATGATAGTTCAGTTACAGTGACCACCACACCATCCCTGCCAAAAGAAAGTACAGTATTCACATTGAGGATGCATTTTATCATATTCTGTGGCACTACCGTCATACTATATGGGTTCGATTTTGAACAAATGTAGCAACCTAAAACTAAGCTCAATGACATGCTGTCAACAGTAGCAGAATTGTGTTCAAACACAATCTGCATTATCACAATCTGCTCATCATATCCCCACTCTACCACTACCATCAAGCCTGGGATCAATCCAGGTTCAATTAAATGCTCAGGAAACCATGCCAAGTGTGCACCATACATACCTAAAATTGAAGTGTCAACCTAATGAAGCTACTACGCAGGATTACTTGCTTTCCAAACAGCATCAGAAGCAAGTGATAGATACAGTTAAGCAATCCTTCAGCCACATCAGATTCAAGGTCTGCAGTCCTTCCATATTATGTGGATGATTAGCAACTCATTGAAAGAAGAAACTCCATAAATATCTCATTTTCAGTGATAGGGTAGCTCAGCACTTTAGCGAAGAAGATAAATGGTCTCAGAGATAGTAGAAGGCTCCAGAACTGAAACATCAGCCTTCCTGCTCCTCTGATGCTCCTTGGCCTGTTGTGTTCATCCAGCTCTACACCTTGTTACCTAAGATAAATGGTTTGAAGGCCTTCGTAGTAAAAGGGTTCAAGCACAGGAGCAACGATATCTTGTGCAGAGCCTTGGTGAGGCCACACCTAGAGTATGGTGTGCAAATTTGGTCTCCTTATCAGAAAAAAAGAATGATTTGGTTATGAAGGGAGTGTGGCAAAAGTTTATCAGACAAATTCCTGGGATGGTGGGACTGATGTATGAAGAGGTATTGGATCAGTTAAAATCATATTCACTGGTGTTTATGAGAATATATGGTGGGATCTCATAGAAACCTATAAAATTTTAACAAGGCTAGACATGGTAAACATAGGATGGATATTTCTGATGACTGGAGAGTCCAGGGTTCACAGTTTAACAATATGAGGTATGTCATCTCGGACAGAGAGGAGGAGAAATTTCTTCACCCAGAGAGTGGTGAGCCTGTGGAATCTCTGTCACAAAAGGTGAGGGCCAAAACATTGAATGTTCTCAAGAATTAGATAGATATAGGTCACAGTGCTAAAGGAATTAAAGGGTATGGGCAAAAACTGGATTGAGGTTACTGAGTTGAATGATCAGTTGTGATCGTATTCATGGCGTAACCGGCTCAATGGGCCAAATGGCCTACTCCTGTCCCTATTTTAAATGCTTCTATGCTTCTGTAAGGTTAAAGCATTTACCACAATATTCAGCCAGAATTGCAAAGCACATGATCCATCTCAGCCTCCTCCAGAGGTCGCCAGCATTACAGATGCCAGTTTTTAACCAATTCAATTTACTCTGTGTGATATCAGGAAATAGTTGAAGGCACTAGATATTGTAAAGATTATGGGCCCCGACAAAATTCTCACGATAGTATTCAGGACTTGGCTTGCCCTGGCCAAGCTATTCCAGTGCAGTAACAACACTAACATCACGTGGCAATGTAAAAATTGCATAGTGATGTCCTCTGCACAAAAAAGCAGGATTTATCCGACCTAGCCAGTTATCACCCACCAGTTTACTCTCAACCTCTAATAAAATGTTGGAACAGGCTGTCAATAGTGCTATGGGTTAACTGATACTCAGTTTGAGTTCTGACAGGGAATCTCAACTTTAGGCCTTATTTCAGCTTTGCTTCAAACAAGGGCAACAGAGCTGAATTTTAGAGGTGAGCAGAGGGTGACGGCACTTGACATCATGGCCTCAAGGAACTCGAGCAAAATGAGCGGAAATAGGCATCTGGGGACAATTCTTTGCAGGCTTAAATATAAAGGAAAATGGTTGTGGTTTTTTGGAGGTCTGTCATCTTGTGGATATCACTGAAAGTGATTCCTGAGGATAAGGCTGTGGGCCCAACCATCTTCAGTTGCTTCATCAATGACCTTCTCTGTATGATAAGGAGACATTTGCTGATGATTGCACGATGCTCCGTATCACACATGAATGCATAGATACTGAATCAGTCTGTGTTCTAATGTAGAAAGACATTGATGAAACCCAGGTTTGAGGTGACAAGTCACACAAATGCGAAGTAATGACCATCTCCAACAAGAGATAATCTAACCATCACCCACAGGCATTCTATGGCATTATCATCACTGAATTCCCCACTATCTATATCCTGGGGATTATCGTTGACGAGAAACTGAACTGGACGAGCTGTATATGTACAGTGGTTGCAAGACTGGGAACTCTGCAGCAAGTAACTCAACTTCTGAATCCTCAAAGCCTGACCAGCATCGATAAGGTACAAGTTAAGAGTGTGATAGAATATTTCCCACCTGCCTTGGTCAGTGCGGGTCCAACAACACTCAAGAAACCTAACACCATCCAGGAGCAAGTAATCTTCTTTATTGGCACCAAATATTCACTCCTTTTGCCATCAATGCACAGTAGCAGCAGTGTGAACCATCCACAAGATAAGATGCAGAATTTCATCGACACAAACATGCAACCTCTCCAATCTAGAAGGACAAGTGCAGTAGATATGTGGAAGTACCACCACCTGCAAGTTCCCTTCCATGCCACACAGCATCTTGTCTCAGAGATATATCACCATCCCTTCACTGCCTCCCCGGTCTAAATCATCAAACTTTCTCCTTAACAGCATTGTGGGTCTACTTACACCAAATGGCCCTTGGCATTTCAAGAAGGTAGTTTGCCACCACTTTCTCAAGCGCATGAATAATAAACAAAGGATCGATTAGACAAATCCCTTCAATGAATTTAAAAAAAACAATAACAGCATCCAGTTTTCTATTTAATAAGGGATAACAGAAGCATTGCCACACCAGGTAAAACCCCCTGATGGAGGCAAAGCCCTCACCAACATTTGCATGAAATCATGTCAGCTAGAAATCCAGAACCTGTGGTTATTTGTTTTAATGGATAGAACAAGATATTAACAAGCAATACCTTGCTGAGAAACATATCGGTAGGAAGGCCAGCAACAAAAGCTCTACATAGATCATTATCTTTCCTAGTTGTTAAATTGAGATGCTGTCAGTGTTCTGGCAATCAAACTGGAAATGCAGGAGCAATTCAGGGAGTCTACTGCCCTAGCTGTCCTATTTTTCCTCTCTTTCCAGCCACCCAGGCTAAGATATGTGATAAATTCTTGTGAATGTCAATCCAGACTGGAGCTTGGACATACGTCTATCAATTCTACCATAGTGTGGGACTATCTGACTGCCTATAAAAGATTGACAGCTATGATCAGATCTGCAGTGGGATAGTATATGGTGCGCTAAAGTAAATACTGTTGCATAGCAGAAGGAGGTGAGTTGATTTTAAAGTGGGGAAGGGGTCCATGCAACTACAGAAGTTATTTAGAAGGGAGTTTGGAACCTTTACTCTCAGGGTCATTACAGGATTCTTCATGAATGCTTGTGAACTTAAAGACAGTGTGCTGCCATAAAAGCTCGGTAACTAATTTGGCCCCCTCAGGTACCGTCGTTACTTTATTAAATAAAGTCACTGCAATGTTTGCAGGCCAGAATAAGGGGGACACCCTACTTAAGATGCTAAATTGATATCAAACAACTTTTTTAAAAAAAAATTAAATACCACTTGCTAAAATATTCTGCAAAAATAAACTGCCTATAAACTTGAATAATGTTACTTTCAGAACTTGACACCTGCATTAATAGTATTTTTATTGTTTTCTCTTATCTTGCATTCCTGCATAAATAAATCAAATGGAGCTGCAATAAAAATTTTGAATATATTAAAAAAGCTACATTAAAATGAAATAATGCCAACTTTCAAAGCGTGAAGTCTTACTTGTCACACATATATTTGCTTAAAAAAAACTCCTGGGTGACTTATCTGTTCAGCAACATCATAAAAGATGACACATAATTCTTTGCCATGTTTTGATATTTCATCAAATATAAATTGACTTTAGTTACTTTCTTTAAATTAATTTCCGTGTTTCTCTCATCCTTAGCAATAACATTGAAAGGGAGAACAGATTTTGCAAACAAATTCTGTGACAGATAGATGAACTGGTGGATTGGCATATTCTGCCCATCTCATTGCCCTCTCCTTATCTGACATTTGGAGAATGTGCTTCAGGAGACAAATTTCTTCCAGAAGTTGACCACTGGACAACATTGCTGGAGGTTTTTATTTAAAGACTCAAAACACCATTGTGCATCAAATTCCATTTTTTGACACTTCCGTTACACTTGTTTGGATTTGTTGTATTTTCTGCATTTATCCTTGGGCTGTATCCCTGGCTGGGCCAACAATTATCACCCCGCCCCACCCACAACAAATTATCCTTTGGAGTATGTTGGCAAACTACCTCTTGAACCTTTGCAGTCCCATGTCATATGGTGCTGTTAGGAAGGAAGCTCCAGAATTTTGACAGTGACGGAATGACAATATCATTCCAAGCCAGGAAGGTGTATGGCTTGAAAATGGTAATATTTCTATACATTTCCTGCTCTACCCTTTCTAATTGGAAGCAATTCAGGTTTGGAAGGTGCTATCAAAGAAGACTTATGAAGATTTTTGTAATGAATCTTCTACATGGAACACTTATAGCCACAGTGGGTCAGTGGTGGAAGAAAGGAATTTTAAGATGGTTGGTGGGGTACTGATGAAGCCGGCTGCTTTGACCTGAATGGCATTGAGCTTTCTGAGTATTGTTGGAAATGCACTCATCCAGGCAAGTGAGGTGTGTCTCAGCTCTTATATGATTCGTGCCTTGTAAATTTTGGACGGGAGTTAGAGAGTCAGGAGGTGAGTTATTCAGCAAAGAAGTTTCAACATCTGATATGTTCTTGTTGCCACAATATTTAGATTAGATTAAATTCCTTACAGTGTGGAAACAGGCCCTTCAGCCCAACATGTCCACACCACCCCTTGAAGCATCCCACCCAGACCCATCCCCCATAACCCACACACCCCTGAGCACTACGGGCAATTTAGCATGGCCAATCCACCTAGCCTGCACATCATTGGACTGTGGAAGGAAACCAGAGCACCCGGAGGAAACCCACGCAGACACGGGGAGAATGTGCAAACTCTACACAGACAGTTACCCGAGACTGGAATCAAACCCAGGCCCCTGGCACTGTGAGGCTGCAGTGCTAACTACTGAGCCACTGTGCCACCCTACTTATATGGCCTGACCATTGAAATTCAATTTCCCAGGCTATTCCTTTGGAGTCTTCTACAATGGGGAATCTGCAGGATCTCCATGGACCTATACTGGAATAGTGGCTGTTTGGCCATTGGAAAAGCTACCCATTCATTTTCAAACTTCTTCATTTTCTTCCAATTTGTCTGTTTAGGTATTGAATCCCAACAGTTGATGCACTCCATACACTCATAATAGTGAGGTGGTGTTGTAGTGGTAATATCACTGAACCAATAATCCAGAACCCCAGGCTAATTTTCTGGGTCTGTGGGTTCTAAACCTACTGTACCAGATGGCGAACTTTGAAACCAGTAAAATTCAGAATTAAATGCTAGCCGAAGATAACCATTATCTTAAAAAAATAAATTCTGGTTCACTAATGTTCTTGGTTAGGAAATTTGGCATCCGTATCCGATCTGACCTCGTTAATGACTCCAGACTTATGGCTATATGTTTGACTCTTAACTGCCCTCTAAGCCAACCTAGCAAATTATATACTAAATAAAGGAATGAAACCAGGTGACCAAATAGCATAAAACTAGGCACTAGACACAACAATAACAAACCCAACCCATCAACCCTACAATTCCTTCTGTGGGTTGTTCCAAAATTCGGTAAGTGGTCCTACAAGACTAGGAAAGCAGCAACCTGACATAATCGTACTCATAGAATAATACCTGGCAGGCAAAGTCATCACCATTATCACCATCCCTGGATATGTCCTGGCAGGACAGAACTGCCAGAGTTGGTCATACAGTAGTATGTAGTCAGGAGGGTGATGTATTGGGAGGCCTCAATGTTGATTTTGAACTCCATGAATTCACATGAGTGAGGAAACCTCCTGCTGATTACCATACACTGTACCCACCCATCCATCCTCCCCTCAATTAATGAATATAGGATTTGGGACATCAAGTTCTGGTTATTTAGGACATTGGTGAGGCCACTTTTAGAGTACTGTGTTCAATTCTGGTCTCCCTGATAATAGGAAAGATGTTGTTAAACTTGAAAGAGTTAAGAAAAGATTTACGAGGATGTTGCCAGGTTGGAGGGTTTGAGCTGGAGGGAGAGACTGAAGAGGCTGGGGCTATTTTCCTTGGAACGTTGGAAGCTAAGGGGTGAATAGCCAAGGTCTTTTCCCCAGGTTTGGGGAGTCCAAAACTAGAGGGCATAGGTTTAAGGTGAGAGGGGAAAGATTTGAAAGGGACCCTAGGCGCAACATTTTCACACAGAGCATGATGCATGTATGGAATGAACTATTAGAGGAAGGGGTGGTGGCTGATACAATTACAACATTTAAAATGTGTCTGGATGGGTACATGAATAGGAACAGTTTAGAATGATATGGGCTAAATGCTGGCAAATGGGACTGGATCAGTTTTGGATATCTGGTCAACTAGCATGAATTGGACTGAAGGGTCTGTACCATGCTGTACATCTCTGTGACACAATGTTGTAAACCAGTTGGAGGAAGGACTACAGGTGACTAGGACACAGAATGTGCTCTAGGTGGCTGACTACAATGTCCATCACAATAACTTAAACATGAGGTATCAACCTGATGAAGCTAAGCAAAGGGATTACTAAAGTGCCCAATAGTAACAACATTCATATTAATATCTCCTTTAATGAAGGGAGTCTGCTTTCCTTACTTTGTCTGGCCTACCTGTGCTCTGAAATGAAAAGCCGGTTGGTTGTTACAAACTGCTATAGCAGTGGTTAATACCTATAAGATTCTCAAAGACAAAGGCAAAAACCCTCAATGAATTCCTAAGATGCTGAGGTGCTGTGATGAATGAAGTGTAGTTACTGTAGAGAGGTGGGATAGATTGCTTGATTGTCATCTCTCAGTCAGCTTACATTTCATGCCATGCAACAGCTCAAGCTGGAATTAAGTCACATAGATACACATTTATGTAAGAAAAAAGATAATTATCTCTCAAGCGTATAATTGTACCAGTATCATTGTCTATTGGGTTCTGTCCAAGTATCTGTCAAAGCATGCTTGCATTGTTTGATCAGCAACTGTTGTCTCCCATCCTACCACACCATTTCTTATGACCTAAATTTTCTCTTGGAATACAAAACAAGACATTTGAAAAGTTTGTCTTAGAGCTCTTGTGAAGTAGTAAGTATGATCAATCTAGTGAAGAATATAAACATGCTTGACAAGAGACAAATAAAACGACAAGATGCCTGTCATTTCATGTGACTTAGATTTGCTACACTTCTCACATTCCCTGTTGTTCATTGCTTTCGATCTCCCTCTGCAATACTAAACCCTCTAGCTGAAGAATCGATTCAGTTCACTGATTTCTTGCTTCTATTTAGAAAATGCGGACTCACTGGAGTGCAAGTGATTTCTCCAACAATATCCCCAGCACACATTCCACTGCAACATGAAATCCAAGCATGTCATCATTATAAGTTAGAGCAGCACTACAGCCTGAGCAACTGTGAAAAGTGGCTTCTAAGTCAAATGGTCAGTGCTGTGAGTTCCTGACCTTTCCAAGCATTTGGATCTGACTGTTGTTAGTGGAATAGTCTTTGATCATTCTTCCAGTAGCCTCTAAGTGGAGCACTTTGCACTAGTAAGAAGTAAAGCAAGAGCCTGCATTTATAATATTTCACTGTATCTCTCAAACATGTCCCAAAGTTCCATGCAGAAAAGTAATTACTTGTAGTATATTCAGTGTTGCTATGTGGGTGAATGCAGCAACCATTTTTCACACAGCAAGGTCACTCAAATAGCAATTTTGTGAATGATCGATTAATCTAGTTTTAGTGGTGATAGTTGAGGAAGGCGTGTTGGCCATTTGCACCTCCCTGCTATTTTTTAAAAAGATCCATCAGGACGTTAAATTTCAATAGGACAGATATTAGGGAGTGGGTGTTGGCCTTGTTTTATTTTTGACCTAAGAAACAGTACCTGTTGCAGTGTTGCACGTCCTTAGCACTATCCCAATTGTAGGCTCTAGGCTATGTGAACAAATAATTTTGGGTAATAAAGCTACTTAGCTTGATGTGATTTCAAACAGATATCTTGGCAAAAACTATGAGGATAAAGGGAGGAAATTTAGCATTAGGCCATTTCCATACCTTCCTGAAAGTTAAAATCTCTCCTCCAATTTTCTGCCCCTGCACCATATTCAGCCATTATTTGGGATACAAGTCTCTAGGTCATAAACCTCTCCAGCAGACTGGGTGAACTATTCTTTTTTCTTTTCTTGGTGAACTATTCCAAACAGTGAAAATTGTCAAGCTATTTGACTGTGAAGAGCATCGCAATTATTCTTGTCCCAATATCCACATGTTTGTGCATGTTTTATTCAGCAGAATTAGAGGAATCTGGCTGTACTTGTGTATGAAACACAAAAGGTTAGCATGTAGACATAGTAAGTAACAAGATAACAGTGTTATTCTTCATTTCAAGGAGAATTGAACATAAAAATGAGGAATTTATGTTTTAGTTATGCAAGGCACCAAGTGCACATCTGAAGCCCTGCGCACAGTGCTGGTCGCCTTTTTCAAGAGAGGAGATAGATACATCATAAACAGTTCAGAGAATTAGCAGACTTATTCCTGGGATTACAATGTTGTCTTGTAAGAAAGTATTGGCCAGGCTAAGTTTGTATTCTCTGGAGTTTAGAAGAGCAAGAGGCAAATTAATTGAAACACATAAGGTCGAAGGCATCTTGAAAGAGTAGATCTGAAGAGGGTTCTCCTTTTCCGGGAGAATCCAGGATTAGGGATCAAAATTTAACCATCAGGGTGTCACCCATTTTAAAAGAGATAGAGAAAAATGTTTTCTGTCAGAAGATTGAGAGCCTTCCGTGAAAGGACAGTGTGAGGATATTTTTAAAACAGAAGTCAATGTATAGGATGGGAGTGAAATGTCATTAATGAGAGATAGAGAAAGAATGTGGATTTGATCAGATCGGCAACAATCTTATTGAATCATGCAGGAGGCTAGAGAGTCTGAATGATGTACTCCTGCTCCTAACTCATGTTTGTATGATCCAACTTTTGTTAAGTGGGAATGGGAATCTTTGATTCAACGTGTTCCCTCTCCATAGCCCAATTATGTTAATATTAATCATGGCTCTCCAACTATTTCCTTAGGTAGCCTACTCAGTATGAGAGGGCAATTTCTAATTTGTTTGACTGTCATGGAGAGGGAAAGCAGCATGTTTCACAGCTAAAAGGAATAAGAAAGTGACTAAGATAGGTTGGAACACGTTACCAGGATTTAAATATCTTCAGATACTAAAGACCTTCTAATTGATATGTTATGGTTAATATGACAAACTAGAACTCAGCTTTTAGATCCCAAGATCAATGAAGGACATAATGCCAGTCTATTCATTTTGGGAGAAAACACAGCATGACAGCAAATGCCAAAATAATGTCATTGAACTCCCAAGAGCAGCCAAGGCTACATGAAGCAGTTGTACCGACACAAGATCAAAATAATTACAGTTAAGAAATCATTCGATCCGCCTTAATTGGGGAACATCCTAATGTCATCCTATTGTGGTATCCAGTTGTATTTTTTTCAAATATACGACTGCCTTATCTGACGGTTTACTCCATACTTTGCTCACTTTTGTGTGAAGAAATATTCCAATGTATCTATCTCATAAGTATTCTGCTCTGATGGGAACACTTATCCCCTAGATCTAATCCTACATTCCAATTTAAAGTAGCTCCCTGGCTTAACGTTTTCTCATAAGCCTTTAACAATCTCATGTACCTCTGTATGATTGCCAGTCAGTCATCTCTTTTCCAGGCTGAAAAGTATTAATGTCACCGGTCTTTTTGTGGAAACTTGGCTCTGGGGCTTTTGTCTGCTCTGCCTGTAGTGATTCTCGTGAAATGTTTCAAGATTGAAATATTAATCTTTGTCCTTACTCTCCAAATATTCCTTGACTTCTGCCTGCTTCCAGCGTTATCTAATTTGATTACTGTACTTGAATTTCCCCCTTCCTCCGTGGAACCCCAACTGGCACATTATCCAAGATGCAGTCAAACTAGAGCTCTATGAAGTGCTACGTATCTGCTCTCGTTCATCCAATTGTCTGGTTATATGCCTCACCCTCACATTGCTTTTGCTGCTTGCTGCTCTCCCCTTTCTGTACACGTTTAGCCTTAAATCTATAAAGTCTCCCCTTTTAACTTCATCTTTAGATAGTTTAACACAATTTATAGAGTCTCTGCACTCTGTTCTCAATCTGTCCTCCTACATCTAGCTTTTTACATGTTTTCTGCATTATATTTCATCTGCCAGACATCCAGCACAATAATTATTATTCTTGAATTATATACACTAAGGCTTGAATCATCCAATGTAATTCTGATAAAAATGCTAGACGATTACTAAAACCCAATTACCATTTGAGCACTGCACCAAATTTTCCACTCTTTAAATACTTTATTTCCTGTCAGCTAGCTGTGAGTTAACCCATCTAATTAAGCATAAGGATGTAATCATGCAAATGAATCAGCTTAATAGGAAATGAACCATTTGACCTTTAAAGAGTCTGATTTTTAAGTACACTACATTACATACTTAAAGTCAATGTAGCTGCTTTGTTAGCCTCCTGTTTGAGTGAAACACATTGATAATGAATTCCAATAGTCCTATAAATCACACCATGCCGATTCCTGGCAGAAACAATGTTGATTTGTGACTAAGCATTACTGTTACTCTAGGAAGGCATTAATCCTGAATTCAAATGGGCCTAATAGTATAGTGTTGCCTAATGTAGATTAAGATTCAATTTCAATACAATACTTTCAAGGTGTTAATCTTAAACATACCAAGCTTTCACAGGCAGATATTCTCTGTGTTCTTATAATATGTGCTTTTATAATGTGATTTAAATTTTACAGCAAAGAAATCAGCCACTTTGTCCCAACAGATCACTTCTGTTCTTCAAATGTTACGTGCATCATTTCCCATCTTATTTAATATAGCTGTATGAATATTTCCTTTCTACTGCTTTCTCCCCAGTATGCATCTTTGTAAGTACATCTTTCCTATTTACCTGATTACTCCATATGGTAGCGAACTTCACGTTTTAATGACTCTCTGCAGAAAATAAGTTTCTCTTGAATTCCTGATTGGGTTTACTCACAGACTGTCTTATATTTATGGTATCTACTTTTGGACTCCTCATGTGTGCAATATGTCGATGGGATGAGAATAATTTGCCATAATTCCTCCCACAGCCCAAAGATGTGCAGGTTATGTGGATTGGCCATAATAGATTGCCCATAGTGTCCAGGGATGTGTAGTTTAGATGGATTAGCTATGGAAAATGGAGAGTTTTTGGGATATGGTAAGGCAGTGAGTCTGGATGAGATGATCTTTGGAGGGTTGATGTGGACTCAATGGGCCGAATGGTCTGCTTCTGCACTGTAGGGATTCTATGGTCTATTCCCAGTGATAGCATGAACATTTGGACAGCGCAGCATTGACAGGATTGAGTTCTCCTGGGCTATGTCCCTTTCCGACCACCACTGGAGTCAAAGCTCATGTATGAATAGTAACCTGCAGAAAATACTGCAGAATGAATAAAATTGTACGCTAGCAAGGAGTTAATATATCAGAGAGGAAAAGTAAGAGTAAAAAAATAGCAAGACAGGATACTTGTGAGGATATCCCACTGTGTTCTTCAGGTGGATTACTACTTTACTACATCCACCACTTAGACACATCAAATAAACAGCTCAAGAGAAACAGATATGCTCCCAATGCTGTCAGGCATGGAGACACAATCTGATTCCAAACGGATAAAATGATTACAGCCTTCCTAATGTTTTGATTCATTGGTTGTTCTTTGCAAGTCAGTCAAGAAATCTACAAACTTATTGGCTCCCAGATTTTTATTTTGAGCTGTAATTACTTTGACACTGCTCTCAGAACAATCCTGAGTTAGTGCAAATAGGATTTAAACAACCCTTACTATATTCAGTGACCTAAATTAACAATTCCTAAGGCCTTGTGTTGGCTTGTGGCTTTGCTTCAAAAGAAAAAGCCAAAGTGACTTAAGCAGCATCATTATCTTATTATCATTGTCATTATCCACAGACAAGTGACAGGCCAGGCAGCATCTGTGAAAAGAATGGAGAAGTTTATGATTTGGGTGCTTGTGATTTGAAGGGCCTGTGCCAGAAAAGCCACCTTGTTTGTTCTCTTTATAAATGCTGAGAGGACCTCTGCTTGTTTTAAGTATTTTCTATTTTCCAGTGGCTGTGTCCCCCTGCTTGTTATTTGCCTTCTTCACTCTTGAAGACAGAAATTATGTCTTGCCATTGCAGAAAGGTGTTAAATTGGTAATTGTGAATTTCCAGGCTGTTTTATCTGACTCAGAGATAGTAGGAACTGCCGATGCTGGAGCCAGAGATAACACAGTGTGGAGCTGGAGCAACACAGCAGGCCAGGCAGCATCAGAGGAACATTTCAGGTTGGGAATCTTCTTCAGAAATAGGCATTTTTAAAATTTCTATTGATGCCCCCATTTGACTTAGGCAGGTGCTTCATCTTCCTGTAGAGCTCTGCCAGCAAATATTTGCAAGATCAGGAAAGCTTGATTTCAGACTGAACAGGGAAATCCGCATTAACCTGTCCTTTCATTTCATGCCCATCAATCTAGTTACCACTCAGTGAAAAAGGATTAAAATGAATCCCATAGCTGTGAGGCTTTTTTTCCACAACTGGCCCATGTTGACACTGGATAAACAAAGTTACTACAATTAAAGAAAGAAATGCAGTTGTTGTGAATCTGAAAATAAACAGAGATTGCCAGAGAAACTCAGCAGATCTGGCAGTATCCAGTGGACAGAAGCAGAGCTAACATTTTTAATGATCTTCTCCAGAACTGCTGGACAGGCTGAGTTTATTCAGCAATCTCTGATTTTATTTGCTTGTCAGGATTTATTGCCCAACCCTAGTTGCCCTTCAGAAGGTTGTGGTGAGCTGCCTTCTTGAACCACTGCAGTCCACATTCTATAGGTTCACGCACTAATGGAGGGAATTCCAAGATTTTGACCCAGACGCAGTGAAGGAATGACAACATATTTCCAAATCAGAATGGTGAGTGGCTAGGAACGGAACTTGAAGATGGCAGTGATCCCATGTATCTGCTGTCTTTGTCATTCTAGATGGCTTTAAAAGTATTGTTAAAGGATCTTTGATAAATTTGTGCAGTGCATCTCATAGATAGAATACATGCTGTTGATGAGCATCAGACATGGAGGGACTGTACGTATGTGGATATAGTGCCAAGTAATCGGGCTGCTTTGTCCTGGATGGTGTCAAACTTCTTCAGTGTTGATGGAGCTTCAACTGTCTAGTCAAGTGGGAAGTATTCCATTACACTCCAATTCTGTACCACGTAGCCGGTGTACAGGCTTTGGGGAGCCTGGAGGAGGTGCCACAGTATTTCTAGCCTCTGACCTGCTCTTGTAGGCTCCGTGATTATGTGGTAAGTCCAGTTGAATTCCTGATCAATGGTAACCACAAGGATGCTAAGAGTGAGGGTTTTTGTGACAGAAACACCATTGGATGTCAAAGGGCATGGTTAGATTGTAACTTACTGGAGATGGTCTTTACGTGGCATTTGTGTGGCCCGAATGTTATCTGCCATTTGTCAGCCCAAGCCTGAATATTGTTCAGATCTTGCTGCGTTTGAAATGGACTGCTTCAGTATATGAGGAGTTGAGGATGGTGCTGAACATTGCGCAATTATCAGCGAACGTTCCCACTTCTGACAGTATGATTGATGAAACAGTAAAGATGGTTGGGTCTTGGATTCTGCCCCGAGGAACTCCTGCAGAGATGTCCTGGAGCTGAAATAACTGACCTCCAACAACCGTAGCTATCTTCCTATGTGCTAGGTATGACTCCAACCAGTAGAGAGTTTGTCCCCAATTCTCACTAACTCCAGTTTTGCTCGGGCTCCTTGATGCTACACTCATGATACTGAATGCAGCCTTGATGTCAAGGGCTGTCGCTGTCACCTCACCTCTGGAATTGAGCTCTTTTGTCCATGTTTGAACCAAAGCTGTAATGAGGTCAGGAGCTGAATGGCCCTGGTGGAACCCAAACTGGGCGTCACTGAGCAGGTTATTACTGACCAGGTGTTGCTTGATAGTGCTGTTGATGACACCTTCCATCACTTTACTGATAATCGAGAGGGGACTGATGGGTTGCTAACTGGCTGGGTTGGATTTTATGTACAGGACATACCTGGACAATTTTTCACATTTTCATGTAGAAACTAGTGTTGTAACAGCTCGGCTAGGGGAAGAGCAAATTCTCAAGCGCAAGTCTTCAGTACTATTGTAGAAATGTTGTTAGGGCCACATCACCTTTGCAGTATCTAGTGCCTGCAACTATTTCTGGATATCATGTGGAGTGAATCAAGTTAGTGACCACTGGAGGAGGACAAGATGGATCATCCACTTGGCACTTCTGACTGAAGTTTGCTGTGAATAGTGCTGAATAGCTGAATCCCAACTAGATTTCAAATATGCACGACAACTGGCTTTGTCATTACAAAATGAAAGAGGAGCATATGTATTGCAGGGTATTCTGATGGAAGTGGATACTCTCACCAGACCGACTGAACTTGGGGGACACAACTTGAGTGAAGACAACTGTATAGCCTCACTCAGGACATAGCCTGAACAGAGAGTCTCTAGGCCAGTCCACAAGACTGCCATTTGTATTATCATCGGCCTGTGCCATTTTTCAGTGGACAGTAGAGAAATATTTTATAAGGTGTACCCCAGGCCACCATTTAACTGGATGACATGCTCATAACAGGGAAGACCAATAAGGAGTGCTTAAAAAACTTGGACATAGTCCTTGGATGTTTCTTCAAAGCAGGCATATGCCTTGGAAGGGAAAGTGATGCAATCAAAGATGCCCCATCTCCCGTGTCTGTACCAGAGTTTAGGTCTCTCCTTGGGCCGTTTACTTATTATGGAAACTTCATGTGTAGCCGAGGCTCCATCCTGGCACCCTTACGTCTGCTACTGAAAAAGGGTCAGCTTTGGAAATGATTTCATAGCCAAGATGTAGTCTTTAGGGAATTGAAGAAACAACTATTATCATCTGTGATTGTTGGCACACTAAGATTCCAAGTGAGATCTGGCGCTGACACGTAATGCCCTCCCTGTATGACATTGGGGTACTGTTGGCTCACAGATGGTACAAAGGAGAGGAACGCCCAATAGTTTGTGATTCTGGGCAAATATGCCCAGATAAAGAAGGAAGGTTTGGCAGTCATCTTTGGTGTGAGAGAGTTCCACCTTTAGATGTGTAGGTTTGTAATAGTAACAGACCACAAACACCTGCTCAAGATATTCAAGCAAGTGCTACCCATAGCTTCAGCCCAAATTCAGCAGTGGGCTCATTCTATGTGCATATAATTACACGTTGGAACACTGTCTGGGAGGCCAAGTGGCAAATGCAGATGACTTGATCCAACTCCCGCTGGCAGATACACCATTATTGGTGCTGCTAGTGGATGAGTCTGTTCTGGTTTTAAATGTTTTAGACACTCTTCTGGTCACAGCTGACAATGTCTGACTGTGGATACAGAAAGATTCAGTCCTGGCAAAACTAAAACAGCTGGTGGTGATGGGAGAAACAGAAGGGCCATCAGAACTAGAGCTGAAACCTTTGTGTGACCCAAAGAGGCTGGATCACCACAGAGGATGGCATTTTATTATGGGGTGTGAAAGTGATTGTTCTGTCTTTGCCAAATTCTGACTGAACTCCACTAGGGTCATCCGGGAGTTTCCAAAATGAAGATGTTGGCGACAAGCTATATCTGGTGGCCAGGATTGGATGCAGACATAGCCATGTTGATGGGACAGTGCCCAGAGTGGCCACAAGGATTAAAATTACTGCCAGCAACTCCCTCACAGTCATGGGAATGGTCAGGTAAGCCCTTGACTTGGTGAAATGTTGAGAATGCTGGCCCTTTCATGGGTTCACCATTCTTAGTCATTGTAGATGCCCACTCAAAGTGGCTGGGCATGTACAGAGTTCATCTGTTAAACACCAGGACAATGACAGAGAAGTTGTGAGCATCTTCTGCAATACACAGACCCCCAGAAGTGTTGGCCACAGAGAACAGACCATTGTTTACCGGCCGTTGACTGTTTCCTCAAGTCAAATGACATTCAGCATATAAGGAAAGTTCTAAACCATCCATCATCCAATGGTCTGATGCAAAGTGCAGTCCAAACTTTGAAAGCAGGCTTAAAGAAACAGCTGACATCTTCACTACATGCCAAACTGTCCTGCCTCCTATTTGATTATAGGACCACCGCTCATGCAACTATAGGGACAGCTCCAGTACAGTTAGTAATGGAGAGAAAACTCTGCACCAAGTTAAATCCGATCTTCCTGGATCTTGGTGGGGGGGGGGGAAGGAAAGAGTGAAACAGCATCAGGAATGACAATTCCAGACACAAAACTCCTCTAAGCGAGAGAAATAGTTTTACCTCAGGAGACGAAGTTTGGTATCGAATTCACAGGAATGACCTTGTATGGGTATGAGACATGGTTGAGACAAGATCAGGCCCTGTGATATGCAAAGTTTGGAGAGGTGGGCCAGTCCTGATCAAGCATGTGGACCACATGAATGCTGAAAAATTGAAAATGGGGCAAAAGCAAAACATAGCCAGCCCCTCAGAACAACAGGAAGGGCTGTCAAAGCCTATGGGTTCTTCCAATCATCTAAACTTGAAGGAACTTTGGAGTCTGAGATGGACACAATGGATGTCACAGCCCAGGGGAGTTGATTTAGGATGAAGATGAGGAGACATTTCTTCACCCAAAGAGTGGTGAACCTGTGGGATTCATTACCACAGGAAGTAGTCAATGCCAAAACATTGAATGTATTCAAGAGGTGACGAGATATAGGACTTGGGGCAAATGAGATCAAAGGTTATGGGGAGAAAGCAGGGTCAGGTTACTGAGTTGGACAATCAGCCATGATCGTGAAGAATAGTTGAGCAGTCTCGAAGGGCTAAATGGCCTCCTCCTGCTCCTGTCTTCTATTTTTCTACATTTACCACTTGAAGAAGAGGATGCATTCCTTCAATGAAGCTTGGGTTCAAGAGGCAGGCCAAGTTTCAGTACACACTAAACATATCCGAGGCCGAATTGAAGGAAATAGATCTGTTGCAAAAATGGCCCAGGGGAGGCTGCAAGGAAAAGAACAGGCCTATGTCCCTGGACTTAGAAGGGGAGGTGATTGTAGTGATTGTAATGAGATCAGCCAGGTGGACCTCATGGGATATCAGTTCCCCGATTGGAGCTGGTAATCTTAGTCCAATCAGGGAGCCCTGGCTGATAGATAAGAACAGGAGTGTCAGACATCCTGCTCATTCTGAGAGCTGGGTCTGAGGGAGCCAATCAGTGTTAAATACTATGCTTGTGTAACTAAAGCGTGACTTTGTGACAGGCTTCTGTGGAGTTATTTCACATTGAACCAGAGTTGATTATCTGGCTTGATGATAATTGTTGAGTAGGGGACATGCTGGACCATGAGATGGTAGATTGTGCTGAAGTGCTGCCTGCTGAAGGCTCACAGCACCTCATTGTTGCCCAGTCTTGAGTTGCTAGATCTGTTTGAAATCTGTCCCATTTAGCACGATGATAGTGTCACACAGCAAGACGGAGGGTAATCACAATGTGACAGTGGGACTTTATCTCAATAACGATTGTATGGTGGTCACTCTTACGAATACTGTCATGAACAGATGCATCAGCAGCCAGTGGTTTGGTGAGGGTAAGGTCAAGTATGTTTTTGCCTCTTGGTTTCTTCAACGTCTGCTGGCAACCCAGTCTAGCAGCAATGTCCTTTAGGACCAGATCAGTTTAATCAGTTGCATTTGTAAACAAAATTATCGTTGTAGTTTGCTCCAAAGGCTGGTTTAAAAAGTTCAATGTAAATGTGAATTTAAAAAAGTCTGTAATTTGAAAATGTCAATTGGGAAATATAAATCAATGCACACTTTGGGACAAAAAACAGTGCAAGCATTTACTGGATTCTCTTCAAACAGCTGCTGTTAGATTTATCCAAGAAAACAATTCAATTTACTTTTTTCTACCTGTGATAATTAAAATATGAGTCTAATTCTTAAAAGAAAATACACATTCTTGATTTTTTTTTGTAACATATATATAGCTGGCTTCTTTTCTCATGAATTAGTTTTAAATTAGCCTGGAGTTGCTGTGCTATCAATCAATGTATACCATTCTTTATAACCTCAGTTTCTGCTATAAAATCCTTATAATTATCAATATGTCGCAGAATATATTTTCTGGGACTCCATACCTTCAGCAAATCTTTGGACACAGCCTGCACAGATGATACAAACTATTCCCAACCTCATCTTGGGATAGAAAATATTT
This sequence comes from Stegostoma tigrinum, assembly GCF_030684315.1. Classification (NCBI taxonomy): domain Eukaryota; kingdom Metazoa; phylum Chordata; class Chondrichthyes; order Orectolobiformes; family Stegostomatidae; genus Stegostoma; species Stegostoma tigrinum. Next base: position 36,051,632 of record NC_081379.1, read on the forward strand.
TTGTCAGTCAAGCTACATCTTTCTGCAGATCTACACTTTCAGCCAAGCAAAGATCAATAATTGCATGGAAGTGTTCAATGGGATAGCTTTGTGCTGTGTGCTGACCTGTTTAAACTAGCAAAAGAACGGAGCTTTGTTTGAATCCAGTAACTGTTCACATAGTGATATTTCTAAACTTCTTTTTCACTTTCATTGTTTCCGAATGAAAACTCATTTCCATTGGAAAAGTTATAGAGAAGAAAAATATTTTTATTGAATTCTCCGCTCATAGTTTCAATGCTTCCGAAACTTGAAAGCTATTCAGGACAGTTCAATAATAAGGAGGATGTTATAATCGAATTGTGCCACACTCAATACTTTAAATGGAAGGTATTTGCTGAGCTGTCTCATACTCAGCTGTATAAATAGGAAAGAAAATGCTTAAAATAAATACGATATGCAATTATCTATTTATTTTTGGGTACTTTGATTGACATCTTGACAATTGACTGCTTTGGTTGTTAATGGTTACAGATATCAGTGGAATAAATATCAGCATTCTTGCACAAAAGGAGCATAGAAGCAGAAAATACTGTTGCCCAGATTATCATCTTGGTGGCAAAGTGCTCGTCAAAAAATAGTTTGACTTGATTAATAATGCACCAACTAGTGTTCTGTCTTATGTTGATACATTTCATCCTGTAGGAAATTACTGGAACAAAATGGCAAACAAAATGGTCCCCATTGGGAGAAAATTGATGCCTGGAGAGAAACACCAACTGGGCACCAAAAATTCTATTTTTAACACTTCACATTTATTCTGAAGACGATGGAATAATTTTTAATTTACCAAATTTTCCCTTTTCATTGAAATGAAATAGTCAAATTGCACATCATAGGTCTTTGTTCATTCATTTCGACGATCACAAGGTTAGTGTTTATCACCTGTTCCATGTCCGTTTCTGATATTGTCCCTTACATGGCAAAATGAGAAATCCATGCCTCAGTTGCAGGAATCTAACTGATTGGAATTCCTCTTCCCACAGGACCAGCAGTGGGGGCCATGGCACAAGACCGTGCCAGCCTGGTCCAAGCTTGCCATGTAGTTGCTGCAGTTCTGACTATCTAGAGACTCGCCCAGCACTGAAGGAGGAAGGTCTTTGAACTTCTCCAATCTGCCATTGTGAGTGCCATCACCTTCTCTCTGATACCTCATGCTCACTCTATCTCTTCCACCATAAACATTTATCACTAAACAAATATCTCTCCCATCCCGGGGGGATTGCAGCTCCTTAACAGGGCTGAAAGAGTCAAGGGGGTGGTAGGCTTCCAGGCATTCAGCTCCTCATCCCTTGTATAGACCGCATTCTGATTCTAGCACCCCCACCAAGTTGCTGACTGACAACGTCCAAGCCCCTGGGCTGGTACTGGAGATGAATCGTGACTTACTGTGCCAAGACTATTTGAGTGATGGCCATCTGTTTTGACTCCACTGAAGTCTACAAACAACTATGACTATCTTCTTGCCTTTGTAGCTGTGCTATATGGCAAGGCAAGGCAGAGGTGATTTGAACCTGGTAGGTCAAGCTGACGAGGCAAAGTGCAAAAAGGAAAGGCAAGGCAGAGATGCTGTGAGCATTCAGGCAGGCTCAAAGTAAATGAGCAGTCAGAGGCAATCAAAGAGCCGGCAGATGCAGCCTCATCCAGTCTAAAGCTGGGTGCGTGAACATGAGTACAATGTCCTTGCTGGAGTATTGCAATAATAGATGCCAGTACCGCCTGAGGTGCAATGCCAAAGTGCAGAAATGTCCTGTATGTGAATCAGACATGTACCACGAGGCTCCTTAGAGGTTAGCACCAATGTCTGTGGATACCCGTGGAACATGGTGGGGCCCAGCGTCCAACATGGAATTTGATTGGAGTAAGAGGTAAACAGAAATCATGAAATACCCTCATTAATTTGTGTATGGAGATTTCCTGATCCGGAGCTTGTTTGGTGAGTTTGGCAAGACAGGAAGCTGAATAAGAATGAGGAAAGTTGGAGAATCAGCAAAACAACTGGCAAACAAGAATCCCTCATTATTGGAAACTCACTACTGCCCAGTGAGAAACTCACCTTGCTGCTGGCCAAAATCGTAAAAAGATGGAATGGGATGCTCCTGACGTCAAGATGGGTCTCGTCAGATTTCCTGTCTAATTCTACCACAAATCTCGTCCTAGGACCATGTCACACAACCCCGATAAGATTCCACTCATTGTTTCTGTAGAAAACATGTATATCACCCTTAATGTTTTGGTCAACTTTAAGAGGAATCCTGCAATTTCATCCAAGTGCATCCACCTGAACTCAAATGCCTATGAAAAGAAGCCATTAGTGGGCTTAGTGATTTTTTGGGCTCATTCAAAGATCTCATGAATTAATACTCATGACATTAAATTGTGAATCATTCTGAATTATAAATTCTTTTATTAGCTGCTTACGTATTCTTTTGTGTGTGTCCCCTACTTGTGCATGTGTGTGTGTGTCTCAGCAATCACCCACTGGGTTTAAATGTATGAATAAGCCCTGCTATGGTTTGGAGTGATCACAATGCAACTTGTTTAAAATGGAAAATGGCACCTATAATGGAACTACAACCATGACAACTTAATTGTGACCACCTTCTTAGGTTTGGTTGAAGTTCTCATTTGCTCCAATACCAGGCTTTCAGGTGAGCTGGCATGAGCTCAATTCTTTCAGCCCAATATCTGGTTATGCGTAGATTCCTGCTCTGTCCCAGCCTTGAAACTATATACAGTCTCAGTCTCTAGTCTTCTGGCTGCAGCTGTAAGAGAGAAGTATAGGACGTCTTTTCATTTTTGTAATCTTTTGCCTCTCCTTCCTGATTGGAAGGCACAGTTCTTGTGTACCCAGAAATGGAAATAGGTTAGGTTGCGACATAGGAAAGCAAGAAACACTTTCCCCAGCCACGGCTTGTAAAACAGATGAGAGAGTAAAATCAGACAGACATGAAAAGAGGGAAGGTGAGTAGGATTTGCAGGTACTCTTAGCATCATTCCCTCTGACCTCAGAAATGCCCTGTCCCACAGTGCAGTGTAATGTGTCCTTCAGAAGGATGACAATATATAGATGCACTTGTTCATTTCCAGTTCCTTCCTGCTGTGTCCTGTTGTACACCACTTCCTCCTTCAACAAAGAGGAAAACGTTTCACCAAGTGTCTTGCGATTTTTTTGTATGAATGGAAGAACTAATGAAACATATTGAGAGGCAGTCCAAGTTGAATGAGAATAAATTTGGAAGAAGGAAGAAATATTTCCAGAAAGACTGTCAGAAGGATCAAAACCAGAGAGAAGGCCATTGATAGTCCGGAAGATATTATGCAAAGAAAAAGAAAATAAAGCACGTTTAGTGCTAGAAAAGCAGTGACTAACTGGATGACTCTCATATTTTACCCAAAGCCCAAGTTTTCATGTGATGATAGGTGGTGAATGTTAGTGGGCTACTCGTCTTTGGTTTGCAGCATAGACCAACATAATCATAGAATTCCTACAGTGTGGAAGCAGGCCATTTGCCCCATCAAGTCCACACCAACCCTCCAAAGTGCATCCCACCCAGACCCACCCCACCCGCCCCATTGCCCTATCCCTGTAACCCTAAATTTCCCATGGCTAACCCACCTAGCCTGCACATCTCTAAACACTCTGGGCAATTTAGCATGGCCAATCCACTGAACCTAAAAATTTTTGGACTGTGGGAGGAAACTAGAGCACACCCACACAGACACAGAGAAAACATACAAGCTCCATACAGACAGCCGCCCAAGGCTGGGATCAAACACAGGTCCCTGCCACTGTGAGGCAGCAGTGCTAACCACTGAGCCACTGTGCTGCGCTAAATAAGTGGTTTTCTGCCTCAATGCCTATCTACTAATCACATACTTTTCAATAAGGGATGTCTGATGCAGTTAGCAGGAGCAACCCTGTTTTTCATTCCTCCACCCTCCATCTCAGAGGAAGTGAAGTAAGGGACCTTGTTCTGTGCTGAAACCAAAACATTTAAGGAGCTTTAATCATGTTGACAGCAGGAAACTGTGTTTAAATCTTGATTGAATTAATTTGCATGCAAGTGTTCAGGTAAAATGAGAAAAACGATCCTGTAAAGATGATCGCTGGGGAGATGTCAGCCAATGATTCTGACAAATCACTCCACATTGTACAACAGGTTGACATTGTCAGGTCTCAAAGTGATAAATGGGTTGTGAATGTGGGAGTGATGACAATCAGCTAAAATTAAAGTGCCAGATAGCAAAGGTGTTTCGTGCTGCATCATAAACTTTGCAGAGTGGCTCAAGAAGGTTCACACCATGTATGAGACACCTTTCCTTCTTTCTATGTCATGCACCAAGACGTCCAGTGCTTTGTCACAACATCCCAATGCTCTCTCTCATCCATATCCAAACAGTCTTCAAATTATTAAAGCGCAGATTCACTTCTCAAGAAACTTCTAACATTTTTTGCAACCACAAAGCATATGTCCTTTAAGAGGTGCAGGCTGAATTCGTGTACAATACAGGTGATATCAGACCCCTGCATGCAGTCAACACATAGTATACCCCTGTGCAGCAGTAATCATTTAAAACACAAGGACAAAATCTTCCATGCAATGCAATGAGCAGGCATGGGTTAATTGTGCTCTATGATCCTTATGCCCATTTTTGAAGGGTTTTTAAATTCAATCCTTAATGAGCTGTGTTGTTGGGTAAGGAACAGATGCTGTCCAAGTGCTCTCTAAACATCACATCCTTAACAACAGGTTATCGACTGGCTTTCTGTATAGAAGTGGTCTTGCCAATCTCTCCAAATTTTATTTCCACAATTTGAGTGGAATTAGTTTTACATCTGCTTAACAAGTTGAACTACACAAATCCTGACCAAAGTTTTGAACCCACAACCTTCCAACATGGAGTTGTACAATCATCTGAGTCAAACTGACACTCAAAACATTAGAAATTGCTGTCAGTAAGGTTATCAAATCCTCCCAGGCATAAGGCTTTTCTCTCCATGGTGTAATGAGAGAGATGTTAACTGTTTAATTTTGAATGATGAACTCCATGTTTGAAGTAGGAGAGAAGGCAATTTTACAAAGGGAGATTATTATTCATATAATAATAATACTGACAGATAGCAATCTAGTGTCTATTTATGAAATCTAATCCAAGCAAAAATGCAGAAGAAAATAATTTGTGCATTTTGTTTGCCAAATTCTAGACTTTGTAAACTACAGACTATTGAAGTTGTGTGGCACAGTGGCTCAGTGGATAGCACTGCTGTTTCACAGCTCCAGCGACCTGGTTTTGATTCCAGCCTGATGACTGTGTGGAATTTCCACATTTTCCCCATGTCTTTGTGGGTTTCCTCTGGGTGCTTTGGTTTCCCCCATAGCCCAAAGATGTGCAGGTTAAGTGGAACAGCCAGAGTGTTTGCAGGTTTATGGGGATGAGCAGGCATTTGTTTGAGATGTTCTTTAGAGGGTTTGTGTGGACTAATGGGCCAAATGGCCTGTTTCAGCAGAATAGGAATTCTATGATATTGATCAGGTCTTCAGAATAGATCGTGCTAATGATCGTATTATAGTGGAATGTTTTGGTCACTTATTATGATGAGTGTTAAGAGTGAAGAGGGAACAATTGAGTTTTATACTAAAGGAAGAATAGATACATAATAACAGATGGGTGAATGACAGCGTAATCCTGACTGCCTGTGATATTATGTAGTTAGGAGAATGTGCTCGGGGAGGAAGGACAGTACACAATAATGATGAACTCTTTGTAAGTGGAGAATGTGTAATTGATGAGACGTAAAGATTAGGCAAAATGAGAAATGGTGTAAATGATAGTTGTACATGCACATCTGTGGACACATTGTCCTTGAAGTTGTCATCGTTTTGAATGGTGTGCATTCCAGGCACATTGTCACCAAATAGAAAAGTCTAGCACGTAGCTGTGTTAGCAGTCTCTTCAGTTCATTGCACAACAGTTAGCATGGCACAAAGGGAGGTTGTTGTTGAGATGAATATTTTTCACCTTCAGTGCAGAAGCATCCATTATTAGTATCTTACTAGTGCCAGCACCACTCTAACAAATGAGCTTTAAAGATGGCTACACCCTATCTAGAAGACCTGGGGTTATATTAAACACATCTGAGTCCCATTAATCTGAAGGAATCCATCCAGTGTTTGTTGTAGTCCTGCTGCACAGTTAAATTGATGGATGTACTGTCTTCAGCTAAGTATCAGTTTTGCTTTGCGTATTAACCCTTGGAGCACATGCTTTCACCATTCTTGATCCTCTTTGCTCTCCCCATCCTCCTCCAGCATGCTAGCTCAATCCTGAGAATGAAACCCTTGAGGCTGAGTCAAAATAACTTCAGCAAACACATAACAGTGATAGACATTATAAGGCTTGTGATAACATTTCCTTTTCTAGGGACATTATGGGAACAACGTATAGCACCTGTTAAAGGCAGCTTTGTCATAGTAAAATGCAGTTTCCTACAGCCACTCTGGTTAAAATTTCTTGAATGCTTTGATCTCTGTATGGCAGAAGGTTCCTTTGGGCCATTTCCTCTGAGATGGAGGGGAGAGAAATCCACCTTTTGAGTGCTGCCTGACATTCCTTATGAAAAATGTGTGATTGGTTCAAGAGGAGTTGAGGAAGAAGGACAGTGATTATATTGGGCTATAATGCCAAACCAATTAGTAGCTCGACAACATTCACTACCTCATATTACATGAAAACTGGGGCATTAAATGAAATGCCAGAATCTGTAAGTAAGTCAACACTCCAGCAGGTCTTTAGGAGAGGAGGGGAGAACAGCTGAGGGGACAGAAACAAACATCTATATATGCAGCTCAAAGAATTATTCTGTTGTGGCGTTCTCAATTCCTTTGTGTACTTCATTGTTTGACACAAGTCACGTAGAGAAATGTCTTTGAGGATGGAAGCTTTATTCCTGCAACACCTGACAATGGTTTAACTGACAATACAAGCACAGAGTCTTTTCTTTAAAGACAAGCTACAAAAATTGTTAAAGCAAACACTCAAAATATATAGCTACATCCATCCACAAAAATGATTAGTAAACTCATTTGTACAATGCAGTTTGTAAGCAGTGCTCCCATTCTCACAGCCAGCTTTTTCTTAACTTGGTGTCTATAAATTCCTGACACAAAATAAAATGAAGAAAACTGGGGTTTAGGGAGTTTTGGAATTTGGAGCTGTTACCCTGCAAATGATGTTTCCAAATACATGGAAATCTGACCTAGTGTGTCAGGTTTCCCATTGACAGTGTACTTGATTCTATAGCCCAAATGATTGCATAGCTGGAGTGTCTATTTCATCAGGCAATAGGCACTTCTAATATTAAACCAGAGTTATACAAAATACGCAGGAACTGGCTAGTTAGTTTAGAACAGTAGTGGGCAGACCCTACACTGTGTGGACTTCAACACTTTAGCCAGTGGTTTTGCTGAAGTCGACAATCTTGAATTGACTTTACTGGGAATAGGGGAAGTGAAATAACTCCACAGAGGCTGGTATCCCATCACTAGTGCCACCCTCTATTTATACATGGAGTGTCCTTGACACTGATCCAGCTCTCTCAGAGCCAGCTCTCAGAGTGAACAGAACCTCTGACATGCCTGTTTGTATCTGTTAGCCAGGCCTCCCTATTGGACTCAGTTAACAGCCCCAGTCAGGGAACTCATATTCTATGACGTCTACCTGAATGCGATCCTATTGCAATCACTACAGGGAGTAGGATTGCTTTTCAAGGTCGCAAAAAAAAATCCTTTCTTCCTAACAGCACTGTAAGTACACCTACACACCAAGGACAGGAGTGATCAACAAGGCACTTCACCACCTTCCTTCTCCTGTGCAATTAGGGGTGGACAATAAACGCTGACATTGTCAATGATGCCCATGCCACACAAACGAATGAGAAGACATACCCAGCTTTCTGTTTGACCAGGACTCCTCACTTGGAATGAACAAACCCCTATATGTTTGGCCTCCACTTCAAGACATAAATACTAAAGTCACCATAGTCCCACCAGACCACAGGGCTGCTTTCTCACTGGAGAAAGATGACTGGTGGTGGTTTAACCTGAGAGTCACCATGCCCCAGGTAAGGGGAAAGGTTGAGAAGGAGAATCCTTTACAGTACCCCAGTCAGTCATAGGAACTGAACCCACTTTGTTGGCATCTCTCTGCAATGCAAACATCAGCTAACTGCGTCTCCTGATTTCATGTCCGCCCCCAAAGTGGCCTCAAGTTGTTCATTTTTTATATTAGTCTGCCCCTCCCCACTAACATTACATGAATGAGGCCCGGCTTCCAAATGGAGTATACTCCCTGTCAGCTCTATTGTATATCAGAGAACCTACCACTATAAACTTATATAAGTAACTGTAACTGGTGATGTTTCCCAAGAGCCAATGTGCATTTTGCTACAGATGTGATAGTTATTGAGTTAGGAACAGTTTCAAAGAATTTTCACTTGCGTTAACAGAAGGCAGAATAGCTCAACTGATGAACCTGTTCCTATCCCAGTTCACTTCCATGCACCTAGCCCTGTTTGGGTTCTGGCAGAAGATGACAACCTTGTTCGTGGAAATGGTTGCAGCAATTGAATAACTGTGGAAGACCATTGATAGAATTGGGTAGTGCTGGTGTAATGGTATTCCTAGTAAGTGTAGAATTAAATTAGTACTACAACGAATACTGAGATTATTAGTAAGGTGAGAATATACGGAATAATTTTACCTGCAAACTGAACATTAATTACCACTACGGCATTTTAATTTTTTGATGGACTTCTTGCAACATACCAATGAAATGCTGCACTATTGGAAATGCTGTTTTTAGGCACCATGTTAAACAAAGGCTGTGTTTGTCCTTTCAGGCATACTTCACAAACTAGGAGGGGAGCTCTGCCCTGATCAATACTTAACCCTCAATCAATGTGATTAAAATGAATGATCAAATCATTGTCTTAATGTCATTTGTGCAGAACCGACTGCACACAAATTAACTGCTGCATTCTCTGGTAATTCATTCTGAAATCAGTGGTGAAGGATGAAACCAGTTGCCTATTCTTTACTTTAAATTAAGTTTATTCCACAATAAAACATTACAAAGGTCTAGCTCCTCCTCAACTAAAACCCAGAAATCTCTCCTTTTTAAAAAATAAATTCAGCATGACCTGGCATGTTATGACATACTCGTAGGGCAGGCAGGATTTGAATTCTCCTAGCTCAGAGATAAGGACATTTCCACTGCCCATAAGAGCCCTCAGAAATCTCCTAATGCCTCTTTTTGAACTGTGTTCACGGTACATTATGAATCAATGTTTTCATCCAAATAGTCTTAAAAATACAATTGAAATTCATTGGCATTTTCTCTGCGACAGTGAGGATACTGCTGAGGTATTAGGTCATCTGCGAAATTCTTTGGGATATCCCAATATTGTGAAAGCTTCAATATTAGTGCAAGCAGTTTTCCATAATTCTCTGAACAATGGCTTGCGGACACTTGTATATGTATCAGGTGACAACTGATCAATACTCTTGGACTTGATAGAGACCAATTAGCTGTGAGACATGAAAGGCAATAGTAATTTAGGATATTGCTTTCTGACCTCACCCACTGGTTCATGCTTCAAACCAAATGTTGTCTAGCTACGCACTGAGATTTTCATGTGGAGATTGACAAAGCCAAATGAATTTGGGCTTCATGCTTCTTTCTTGAGCATTATTCATTGGACTATTCTGTTTATTTATTCAAGCTTTATCAGTTAATCTCACAAATAAAACTTAATTTATCAGGAAAACGATTTGGAAAGGGAAATGGCAAAATGAAAGCCCCTAGTGCATTTTCCTGTAAGTTGTTATGGCAACTGGTTAAATCTCAACAAGCTCTAAAAAGGTTAAGTTCAGAATTCAGCTCTCGACAATAGCGGTGCTTTGTTAGCGATAAATTAAACCTTAGCTTCCTTATTTGATCGCAGTTTGTTCAAAGTCTGAAAATGGCCTAGCTGGTCTTCAAATAGAAGGAAAATAAAATTAGCCCGAGTTCTTTAAATTAATCAATGGAAAAAGAAAGCTGTGCTGGGGAACGAGGGAAAGGTTAATAATGATATGATCAGTTTTCACATGTAGCATCTCTGCGTCTTACCTGCTGAGGCTTCTTGTCCAGGATCATGCTCAAAGAATGATTAGTTAGGCTGCTGAAGACAGATCAGAAATTAAGGGCTACCAACATTCTCAGATTTCCCAGGAGCCTGCCCATAGGCATGATGCTTTAATCTCCCGGACAGATTTCGCCCTTTCTAATCCCCTGTGACAGCAACAATCCCTCACCCATAACCCCATGGCATCATCAATTGCAGCTGCCAATTAAGCTCTGCCGAGGCAATTAAAATGGAAAGAGGTGTGAGGCTACCATGAACAGGGATAAGAAGCCAGGGGACGGAAATAACAGCAGGCTGGCATAAGGGGTAGGGGTTCAAGATTCTTTCCACTGTCAATTGACACTAGAAATCAAACTCCAAGAAAGATTACTAAACTGCAGCTTTTAAGACCATAAAGCCATAAGAAATAAGAACAGCAGTAGGATGTTTGAACCGTCGAGCCTGCTCCAGCATTTACTCTGATCATGGCCAATCCAACTCTCCTCATTCACTTTTGTGCCCTTTCCCCATAAACCTTTATTCCCCTATCGATGAAGAATCTGATTATCTTAGTCTTTTAAAGCAGGAGAGACTTCACTACAAGTGACTGTTGAAGCAAATATTGGAATTTAACATTATCCTATGTTCTTTAACAGTTTGAAAAGGAGAGAAACTGAGAGCCAAAAGACCCCCTCTGTGCTGTATCTTCTATCTATCCCTTCCCTTACTAAATCTTGGCTCAGGAAGTGCTTTAGAAACATTAATGCTGAACTGAATGTGGCACAGGAGACTGCTAAATGAGATAAGAGGCCATGGTGTTGGGGGAAATGTATTGGCATACATTGAGGATTAGCTGACTGGCAGAAGGTAGACTGCAGGGACAAAATGGTCTTTCTCAGTACGGTAGCCGGTAATGAGCAGACTCTGCAGGGGTTAGTGTTGGGACTACAACTATTCACCTTGTACATTAACAATCTGGACAAAGTAACTTAGGTCACTGTTGCTTAAGTTTGCAGATGACTCAAAAATAGGTGGAGAGGCAGATAGTGCTGAGAAAGCAAAGAGGTTGCAGAAGGACTTAGACAGGTTATGAGAGCAGGCAAAGAAGTGGCAAATGGAATACAATGTGGGAAAATGTGAGGCCATGCACATTGGTAGGAAAAATAGATTATTTTCTAACTGGGGAAAAACTTTTGAAATCTGTCGCACAAAGAGACTTGGGAGTCCTAGTTCAGGATTCCATTCAGGTTAACATGCACATTCAGTTGGCAGTTAGAAAGGCAAATCCAGTGTTAGCATTCATTTGAAGTATATTAGAATACAACTGCAGAGAGGTACTGCTGATGCTGCATAAGGATCTGATCAGGCTGTATTTGGAGTATTGTAAGCAGTTTTAGAACCCATACCTATGGAAGGATGTGGTGATGTTGGAGGGGGTCTGGAGGAGGTTTAAAAGAATGATCCCAGGTACAAAGGGTTTGTCATTTGAGGAGCAGTTGAAGACTCTGAGTCTTTACTCATTGGAGTTTAAAAGGATGTAGCTAGCTCTGATTGAAACTTATAGAGTACCAAGCGGCCTGGATAGAGTGGATGTGGAGAAGATGTTTCCATTAGTAAGAAAGAAAGAGACCCAAGGGCACAGCCTCAGTGTGAAGGGATGAACCTTTAGACCTGAAGGAAGAATTTCATCAGCCAGCAGGTGGTAAATCTGTCGAACACATTGCTGTAGATGGCTGGGGAAACTGAATCACTGAGTATATTTAAGATAGGGATAGTTCATAGATTCTTGATTAACGAGAAGATCAAGGATTATGGGGAGAAAGCCAGACAATGGGGTTGAGAAACATATCAGCCATGATCGAATGTCAAAGCAGACTTGATGGGATGAATGGCCTAATTATACACTTATATCCTTAAGTTGTAATGACTTAGGGGATTTGACAGGTTAGATGCAGAAAGGCTGTTTCTCTTTGTTGGCGAGTCTAGGACTATAGCACACAATCTCAGAGTTAGGGGGCATTCATTTAGGATGGAGATAAGGAGGAATTTCTTCTCTCAGAGGATAATGAATCTCTGGAATCCTTTATCAAAGAGCACTGTCAAGGCCGGGTCATTAAGCGTATGCAAGGCCAAGATAGATGGCTTTTTAATTAGCAAGAGAATCAATGTTGATGGGGAAAAGGCGGAGTTGAGGATTATCAGATCAGCTTCAATCTCATTGAAGGATAAAGCCAACTTGATGGGCTAAATGGCCCAGTTCTGCTCTGCAAATTATTGTCTCTTGGAGCCTTTGTAAGATACAAACTGAAGTGTATAAATAAAGAACCAATGTGGACGTTCAGAGAGGTGATAAGTAGGTCTAGCAAATTGTTAACTGAATACTTAAAGTTTGATAATTAAGCTGCAGAATTTGGAAAGGCAATCAGCTATAATAGCAACAGAGATACAGATAAGATGCCATCTAAACAAATAATCTTCCAAACCTTTCTAACACAGAGTATCAAATTCATTCATTCCAAATGCACTAGAAAGAAAAAAATGTTGCATTGGAATCTTGATACTTTCTATTCTGGCACAATCTGGGTTGTGTTAAATTCTTTAAACTAGAAAATAACTGCGGCATCTAGCTTGATTTTGTAACCTTTGCAATGTTAAACATGGGAGGAAAGTAGGCTTATGGAACCTTTGCTGTGTGCTGCATCTGAGATCAGAGGCTGTACAGGGAGTGACAGGCTTGCTAATCAATGACACAGTGTATTCGCTGTGTGCTATGTCAGCCTCAAACAGGAGATCTCATGAAACACAAAAGATGCAAACAAAGTGATTCTCAGACAGTGAAGAGTAATCAATGTCCAAGCCAGGGTTGAGGTAGAAAAAATCATTTCAACTACAGTTAGATAACAGGGTGTAAGATGATTGATTTTCCTGGAGGAATAAACAGGAAGTGGGGCAATCTGTAGTATGGTAAAGGAACACTTCCTTATTCAATAACAACAAAAAAAGAGCCTTTACTGTTAAGAATGCACAAGTCGTGATGGCTGAGTATCTGCCAATAGATATAACTGCTTTACCTTCCTATTTGTAGGTGGTCACATTTTTGACAAGACTTTTTTTATGTAAAATAATTTCCAAATGCTGAAAGTATTTTTTGTTGACAGTTTTTGCCTCATTTATTATGCAGGGAGCAGACGTCTTTGAACAGATGGAATAGAGCTGCTCAAAAAAAATCTCAACTGGCATGCAGGAACTCTTTGCTTGGAATGGCTGCAGCCACTTAAATACGTTAGTAATTTTTTTGTTAAAGAATTAAAAATGAAGTAATGTTCTTCTATTCTGAAAGAACCCCACTAGGGCCCACAGGGAGTTATTAATTAATCTCCCTGTTGAGCTCGTTGAGAATGAGTGCCCTTAGTAACAGGCTATGGCATGCCCAGCTGGAACAATGTCCTTACTTCTGGACCAGGAGGCCTGGGTTCAAGTCCCACCTGCTCCAGAAGTGTGGAATAACATTTCTGCACAATATATTAAAGTAGACCCACCGAATTGCCCATAATGGGTTTTGCTTGTAAATATTTAATTGGCCGCACTGGTGGTGGTTACGAGTATAATTTAAAAAAAGCAAAAACAAAAGTCACAGTGATTCGTTGGTGGGAAAGTTGTGTGTGATGGCACCTCCAGATATGAAGAAAAAATGTAGTCGCAGTTCCTTCTGCTTTTCCTACCCTTGTCTGACTTTAGGTGGTATGCATTACTTGTAATGGACTTTGCATGTAAATACCTAACTGATTATTTGTGTGATTTACTGGTGGCAGTTAAGAGTTGAAAACACAAAAAAAGAGTCACAGTGATTTGGCAGTGGGAAAACCACACAACTGCATGTGATAACACATCTGGTTACATTATAAGAAAAGCAGACCCTGATGAGGGCTCCTGTGGCATAGCGGTAGTGTGAACCAGGACAACGGAAGAAGTCTCACGGCACTAGGTTATAGTCCAACAGGTTTATTTGAAGTCACAAGCTAACAGAGGGCTGTTCCTGCATCAGGTGACTTGCTTGTGATTTTGAATAAACCTGTTGAACATTAATTTGACATTGTGTGCCTTCTGACTTTGTCCACCCCAGACCAACACCAGCACCTTCACACCTGAGCCAGGGGGCCATGTTTCAATCCCACCTGCTCCAGACATGTGTAATATGCTTCCAAAACTAAATGATTTGAAAATATCATAGAGCAGGCCCAGTTTGCAGTGTCCTTTGCAGTGGGCTTTGCAAACAAATTATTCAATTGGAAACAGAGTGATTTACTGGTGGTGGTTAATGGAAAGTAGGAAAAAAAAACAGTGATTTGTTTGATGGGGAGAAAAGAATCAGTTGTGTGTAAAAGCATTTCAGGTTATACCAATAAAAGACAGTCCTCGGGATGGCTATGTCGAACTGTCTGTTCTGGGCTGGGACGAGCCTATGTATGCCACAAGTAATGGCTCTATTTTAGCCTTTAATAATAAATGTTGTTTGAAAGCCTTGAGTAGATTTGTTGCTTGGGTTGTGAATGCTGTGATTGGTTCACACGCTGAGCTGGTGGTTCATTACCCTGCTGGGTAACATCATCAGTTCAGCCTCCGATGAAGTATTGTTGTATTCTCCTGCTTGTTATTTAAACTCTGGGGTCCGTTGGAGTTGATCACCTCATTTCCAGTTTTTCTTTGCAGTGGTGTGTATATCAGGCATAATTCGATGTGTTTATTGATGACCTTCTCAAATGTTGTTCCTTTTCTAGTGGACTTCCTGAGTTATTACATACTCCTTCACTTTGCCTGGTAAATTGGTGCAGCACATCTCACCAATCCTTCAAAACTAACTCTCCAAATGGCTCAGTTGTGAAGTTTTGGGTTCAGTGTACACCCTTGGAGAGGTTTGCATTCCCCAAGCATGTAGAATCATCTACTTTCATCTCAGTGGTATACTTATCACAGTGCCAACTTGACTCAGTTGATAATACCTAGAAAACAGGAGCAGGAGTAGGCTATTTGGTCTTTTGAGCCTGCTCCACTATTCAACTTGATCATGGCTGATCACAATGGGGTATTCTCTCCCATGCATCAGTGGGCTGTGCCTTTAGACCCCCATTCTAGAACTTGATCACAAATACAACTTTGTCAAGCAGATTGAATGACTGCTAAGCAGTCAGGGTGGCACAGTGGTTAAAACTGCTGTCTCATGGTGCCAGGGACCCAGGCTCAATTTCATCCTTGGCTGACTGTCCGTGTGGAGTCGCACATTCTTCTAGTGCCTCCATAGGTTTCCTCTCAGTGCTCCAATTTCCTCCCACAAAGATGCATTGGTTAGGTGGGTTGGCCATGCTAAATTGCTCATAGTGTCTAGGGATGTGCCGGCTAGGTGGATTGGCCATGGGAATTACAGGTTTACAGGGAGTGGGTTTTGGTGGGATGCTCTCTGAAGGATCAGTGTGGACTTGATGGGCTGACTCGCCTGCTCCCACATTGTAGGGACACGATGATCAGAAGGTGCTTGTCCTTTGGAGAAGACCCTAAAGTGAAGCATTGTCTCTCTGTTCAGGTGGATATTAAAGATGGTTTGGTACAACAAAGGAGTTATTTTACAGCTCTGGCCAACAATGTATAAAACAAACCTGAGGAACAAATGATTAGTCATGCATTTCATCACGACTTGTTAAATTTCGCAATGCATAAAGTGGTATTTACCTATAAAATAAGTATTCATACTTCAAATTAATTATTTGATGAAATGCATTTGCAAGGTTTTCAAGGATATGATGACTTATGTCCATTTGAATCTTTACTTGCAGTAATCATAGAATAGCAAACGTGAATGTAGATCTTGACTTCTTTCCAAACAGCCATTTTACCATTTCTAATGTTTCTATCTTCTTCCCCCATTACTGTGACCTTCACTTTCCATAGCTAAACTCATTTAGCTCAGCTCAAAAGTTGAGCAAAGGGACTTTCTGCTCCAATAATGATGATAAAGTTACGAATCTCAAACAAAATATTCAGGTCAGAGCAAGTAGGATGTGGCCCAGTTTTTATGAACACTGTCAGTTTTTGTCAAATTTACCATTGATTAATCTGCAATTGATTACCTTTTATGGAAAGCCATCTAAGTAGAGTGGCTAACTCTGTTTCCATTAATTAGGTGCTTCTTTGTGGTACCAAAGTTGAACAACACACCCATCAGAATACAGCATTGTGGTCAGAAGCCATGTATTAGACTCTCTCTTTGTCACATATCTGATTCCTGAAATGCTAACTGACCAGGACTGACAGCATGTTATCAGTATCTTATGCATAGACATTACCTAGTGTCACAATAAGACATGAGGAGATGATTTTTCATTTCAACACAAACTCAAAGTATTAGAGGTACACAATAAACCTCTCCTCCATACGTAGAAAGAGAAAAGCTATTTTAAATTTTCTTTTTGCACTGAAATTCTGCTTCGGAATTTCAAGAGTCTTCGTCCAAACTATTAATTCAATAATTCTGTCTATCAAGAAGAACCTATGTGATTGAAGAACTGCTGTGATTTTCATGCCTTTCCGCTCAAATTTACAGTACTTGCATTTTCTTTCCTTTACAGTTAACTACTGACCCTCCCGTGATCACTGAACTTGTTACTTATACTCTAATGTAATTTAACTGCTTTGGGATGAATGTCACTTTAAAGTATCTGGCTTTCCTAAGTACTAAATACTAAAAATTTTACATGAAGACGCATAGGTGTTATGTCAGGTTCTTTGGCTGTTCATACAAGCTCAGGTCAGACTTCTAGGTTACTGTTAAACAATTCAATGAGCTTCTATTCCCAGAAGATATTTGAGAAAGGGCCACATCAAAGGTTATTGTGGAAAGTAAAAGCTTATGGTGTACAGCCTGGCATGTTGGCTTGGATGGAAGATTGACTGAATCATAGAAAGCAGACAGTAGGCAAAAATGCATCTTCCAGGTGGCGCGATGTAATGAATGTTGTGCCACAGTGATGGTGCAGGGACATCAACTGGATGCCAGTTTTATTCTTTCATGATAGTGAAGATTGGACAATGAAGGATTGCTGGACAGTGAAACTGTATCATGAAAGCAGAGCTGAGGAGCATCACCTGTAGTTATAGTATGGTATTTTGAGGCTCTTGAGAATGAATTATTGGGAAGACTGCAGAGTATTGATTCACTTCTTCAAAAGACTGGCACAGGGAGTGCAAGAAATCAATGAAAGTCTCTTCAGAGATTGCTGCTTGCAGTCAGGATCTTTGAGACTGCGCCTGAAGTCACTCAAAGTTGTTCTAGATGGATGCCTGTGGGCACACCTGACAGTGTTGCCAGAACACTGTGGGGGAAGATAGAGAATTTATTGGGCTCTCAAATAAAATTTAAAAATCGTTCTCATGCATCTGCATTGCTGAAGATTTTTCCTGTTCTCTGTTCTCTTGCTCAATCTTAGCAGATGCACCCTGTGTGCTGACAAATGAAAAATCAGTGTTACCACCCTGTACAGCTGAAAGTGCTAGAACCTCTAACATTTCTTCAATAGGCACATGCAGTGTGTCTTCATTAGCTCAGCTAGTACACAAGCTGGCTTCACCATAACAGTTGGTGGAGAAGACTGCTCATTCTGATCTTCAAGGCTATCAGAGAAACTTTGATCTACTGCAGCAGGTACCGAAGAGTCAGATACACGTCTATGAGGTCGAAAATCCAGATAACATTTTGTAGCCTTTCCAGTGAACATCACAGGATGGCACTTCACCAGGTCCCATCCAACCCATTTACATGAGCTTGCTCCTACCCACCTTCCCTTTTCCCCCATCCCTGACATTTGAGATGACCATGCCAGATGCACTGCATGCCACAAGAAGCCAGTGTGCTGTCGATTGTAGATGACCCCACTTCCCAGCCACCTTGCCATATCCCTCTCCCTTACAAATACTGTTGCTCTTCCCTTCCTGATTGTCATCCCCCCAACCTTGCTCCTACATGGAGCTCCCAGTTCTAAAGAAGAGGTTACTGAGCCCTTCCCACAGTAACAGCCTCCACCTTATCATTGTCCCTACCTCTATCACCCTCTGACAGATTGATTGTGACCCACCCCTTGAAGGATCTAACTGGGCAATCCCAAAAGTGTCCAGATAACTGCCTGATGACTGTACAAGCTCCCAACCAAATTATCCCTACTTTCCCAGACTAACCATTATGGAGCCACAGGGCAGATTGTGACCCACTCCCCAGACTGCAGAGGCAACGGCCCAAGAACACCTCAGCCAAATACCAGACAATGGCCAATCCCCTGGACTAATACAGGAGGCTGCTGTTGATGTACTGTACCAGGACCCCCTGAGTGATGGGTACCCCCATAGACTCAAATGAAGATTCCTCCGCTAAGACTTTGAAACACAGCTGCCTGCTTGCTGCACACAGAGTGTTTGTTGTGTAAGTTGCTGGAACATACGAGATTTATGTAGCATTCCGCTGTACAGCAAGATGATTGCACCCTTGATTGAGTACTGTTGGCCTGCAAGAGTAGCTGCCAGATTGTCTGATTGCGCTAATTGACCCTACACAAGAAAGCAAAGTGAGACAGGCATGCAGGCAGCTGCTAAGTGCACAAGAGTTAAGAAAGCAAGTGAGGAGCTGCTCAGTACGTATCATGAGCTGGGAGTCTACCTGTACACTGAAAGTATCCTTGCTGCCATCTTTCAGTATTAGTTGCTGGAATGCAAGTCTGTCTCCACTGACACCCATGACCTGTACACAGCACAGACCTACAAAGGCTGCTACTACCCTTGTCATCCTCATGCATTGAGCCTCTGTTTGTTGAGCACTCCCCTGTCCCAAACATTGCTGATTACCTCCTTCATACCAGCACTTTTGGACACAGAGGCCAAGGAAAGAATGGAAATTCTGAATGATATTCGGGAATAGTGTCAGCAAGGCCCATTGCCCTCACAGAATCATTGTAGAATTCCTACAGTGTGGAAACAGATCCTTTGGCCCAACAAGTCCACACTGACCCTCAGAGCATCCTACCCAGACCCATTTCCCTATAGCCCACCTAATCTACAGATCCCTGAACAGTATGGACAGCTTAGCATGGCCAATCCACCAAGCCTGCACATCTTTGGACTGTGGGAGGAAACCGGAGCACCCAGAGGAAACCCACACAGACACGGGGACAATGTGCAAACTCCACACAGACAGTCGACTGAGGGTGGAATCGAACACAGATACCTGGCGCTGTGAGGCGGCAGTGCTAACCACTGAGCCACCGTGCCCTGTATAAGGATTTTTCATCTTGCTTTCATATGACTCAGTAGGTTCTCAACACAGATATCAATGGGTACTATGTCCTGTATAGGCATGAGCATAGGCATCACGATGGCACCGTTGCATTCAGGACTACACAGAGACTCAAACAAACAGAGGTGGAGGTAAAACAATGACATTTATACAAATGTGAGAATTCATGTAGAGTGCTTTGTCACCTGAGCCACAAACCACCTTCAATAGATTTCCTTCTTTTTTTCTCCTCTCACTACATCCTGGTGTCATCCCTGATTCCACTGGAGGGATGAAGGGAGCTTGCTCAGCAATGGAACCTGTTCACCTGGGAATTTTGGTGAGACAGCAACAGGGATGTCTCAACTGCCCAGATATGCCAGAGGCAAGTGAACACACCTTGGTTTGAACATCCACAATCTGGGGGAGGGGACAACATGAATGTTGGATAGGGAGGGATTGGTCACCTCTCTAATATCCTGAGAGGAGACTTTTGAGCGTTCTCCGTGTGACCCCTCCTCCAGTAGGTCGCCCCTGGCAGCACCCTGTCTCCTGGTGAACAGAGGACAGCTGAACCGGTTCAAGGTTCCCCACACCTAGTTGCCATGGCTTCAGTCCTGGGGACCAGTGGTTGGGACGATGGAGTGTAGGGGTGTGTGTCTTTCCAGCAGACCCTGAGGGGGCTGAACTTGATTCTCCATGGCAACCACCAGCCTGTCCATGGAGGCAGACAGATGGTCATGTGACTCAGTGTATCTCCTGGGCAATGAGGGCCATTCCCTCCCACATCCCTGCCTGCTGCTCCTGTCCCTCCCTGTGCAGGTGTAGATGAAGTCCCTGATTGCTGACACCACAGGCCCTTCTTCTGCCTGGACCTCAGGACATTCCTGGTTTCCGGCAGTGCCTAAGCACCAGTGACCCGGGGCATTTCTTCCTCAGTCAGCTGTGGGGCTGATGCTGTGAGGTACTCACCAGACTGTGATTCTCCCGCTCTCTCAGGCTAAAGTTCCCACTGAAGAGTCAGTATCAAAGACAGCAGAGGGTGTAGGAAACATCTTTACTGATCCTTCCTGAGAGTCCCTTGTAATCTCTCCCTCAGAAGTCAAGGAGGAGGAGTTTAGGAGAGTTGGCTGTTTCTCTGTGGACACGTGAATTGTGCCTGCAAGACAGATGAGAGAGACAGGGTGTGCCAGGGCCAGGGGTTAGAAGTGGTATGCAATGATTCAGACTGATAGCAGGGTTAGCGTGTTATCGTGAGAGTTGCATTTAATGTGAGAGAATCCCTACAAAAGGTACATGGATGGGCAGGGAGCAAATGGACACAGACCGTTAGAAAATAGATGGCAGGTTAGACATAGGATCTTGATCGACGCAGGCTTGGAGGGCCGAAGGGCTTGTTCCTGTGCTGTAATTTCCTTTGTTCTTTGTATGTCACACCTCAAACTTCACCACAACACATAAGATGCAAAGTTGATCCTCTCTCTCTCTCTCTTATGAGAGTACTAATGTCATCCTTTATTAGGATTCTCCCTCTTCTTCTTTTCTGCTTACCGCACCTAAACATAGAATGTTTTTGGATATTCAGTTCCCAATCTCAGTTGCCCTGTCATCCTCTCTCTGAAAAAGCAACTAATTTCCCTCAATTTGTGCATTGTCTGTACAAAGTAAATAAATGGAAAGTTTGCAAAACAGTCGAAATAGTACACAACCACTAAACATCATGTTGGGTGGAATATTAATGGGAAAGCACTGTTATAAGCTTTAAGACAAATGTCTTTCATGCAAAACTTAATTTAATGCTAAGTGCAACATTAAAGCAGCATTATTGCTGCACCTTATGGTAGGGCAGGCACAGTTTGCCAACATGAAAAGACAATAGCCAGATAAAAAGCACAGATAATAAAAGATTCTTATCGCAGTTCTAACATTACTCAAGGTGAGACTGTGCCACAGTTTCCTTCATGAAGTATGATAAAATAATTGGATCTGCAGTAGGGGTAGGGGAGGTCTTGTTTAGCAACAATATTTTGCATATGGCTTGTCTGACTGAACAAAATTAATATTTAATTTCTTAGCAAACTATATTAATCAGGGAAGGGAAGAATTACCAACTCAAATTAGATTATTGCAATTTCCATTTAGATAATGCATTCATGTAGAAACCAAAAAGTCTACGTTTTGAAACAAACAAAAGAACAAATTGTTGAAGAAACTCAGCAGGTCTGGCAGCATCTGTAGGAGAGAGAAACAGGCTTATTGTTTCCAATCCAGTGAATATCAAAGCTTTAAATTGCAGCTTTTAAAATTTGTTCATGGCAAATGGGTTCACGCTTTTTTTTTTCCCTTCTGTGCGACCTCCAAGGTTTATGCACACCGGAAATTTCTAGAGCCAGACGTCTATGCTGTGATCCATGTTGTCACGGTGATCACAGAACATTGGGGCAGCCGCACATGTGTGCAGCAGTGCAGGTTAGGGAGAATGTTGGCCTTTTGCTAACGAGGACAGCATTTATTGGTCAACTCTAATTTTCCAGAAACTGTTTTAGAGTCAACCACGTTACTGTCCGTCTGGTGCCACAGGTATGCTGGGACATTTCTTTCCTGAAAGGACGTTAGTGAACCAGGTGGTTTTTTTTAACTACAGCAGTGATTGCCACATGGCTGCCAATAAACCACTTTCTTTTTTAATCCAGATATTTTATTGCATTCAAATCTGGCATCTTGGAATTGGAATCCGCATTCCCAGATCATTACCCTGGGACCCCGGATTACTTACATAGTGACATTAGCATGAAGCTTTTGGCTCCCCTACGTCATCGATAGTGGCCTTGTCTGTGTCTCAGAAGCTCAAATTTCATGTCCCCTCCCAGGAATTAATGACCAAGTCAGGTGTGTTTATAACGCAGCAAACAGGTTGAGTCTGCAAATCTTTCCAACACATAACAATATCAAACGTAAGAGTGATTCCTTGTCATTCATGTGATGAAAGTGATATTGGAACCTCAAATGCCATTATCCAGAGCTCTAGGCTACAACATGCATGAAGATGTGCAACTTGGCCTCCCTGAGTGAATTGCAGTGTATCACTTCCTTCATAGAAGCAGTCAACAGAAGGCTACCAAAGAAGGAAGTAGTAGGAAAAGTGACCAAAAGTTTGGTCAAGGAGATGGATTTAAGTAATAGAAGGGCACAGAGATTTAAGGAAGAATTTCTAGAGTGTGAAGCCTTGGCAGTTGAGACACAACTGCCAATGGTTGGAAGAAGGAAGAGCAAACACCACTGAAAGCTGGGGAGGGGGAACAGAAGAGCGGAAGGGAACAGTATTGAGGCCATAAAGAAATATAGAATGAGCTTATTATTCCTAATTCACTGATTCTGATATGGGACTTTCTTTTATTCTGCTTAAAGTGATGTGCCAATATATAACAGCGTAAAACACCAACCAAGAAACACTACATCTTTACTACAACTAGGTTATACTCTTCTGGACTGTAAATTTTTAGGTTTAGGTACTGACAACTGAGAAACTCATCAGCAACTAGCTGCTATTTGCCTATACAACAGAGGGTGCTTTGTACCTCTGAAGTTGCAATAGCTTCAACTTCAGTCTGTGTTGTGCATAGTGGGTTTTGTGAGAGCTGTGAGCACAGGCGATGAGTGCCGTTGTCTTGGCCTTTGTCCTGATGTTATTCCTCTGGACTGTTTGTGAAAATTTCCAAATATAGCCACTTAGTTGTTGAAACAGTGCAAAATTCTTTACCAAGGTGTCCGTGACAGCGCAGGTATTCATGTCAGTGAGCAATAAATCTTTGGATAATAAGGGACTTATGGAATATAAGGAGATTGCAGGATGCTGAAGCTAAGATAGATCATCAGCCATGATCTTTACGAATGGCATAGGGAGTTCAAGGTACCAAATGGCCTACACTGGTCTTTCAGCTATTTATATGATCAGGCTACACCTTCAAAGGCTTCTGGCTTCAAAATCACAGCCGCAAACCCTCAGAAAGGTGAAGGGTTGTTCATGCATCAAAATAGTGCATAGGTGACATTGTCCATTTAAAGCACAGGAGACGTTTGGTAAATGAAACAGCAGAAGTATTTATCAATTGTGTAGACATTATAATAAAATGCCATCTTGAAGTCAAATCTGAATTCAGTTGAAGCCAGAAGGCTATGTGTTAAACATTGGCAGTGCATTTCAGTGGTTTAATATCCCACATTTTTCACAGTGGGTTATTCTGCAACAGAATCTTTTAAATAGCTATCAACAAAGACAGTACATAAACACAAGCTTTCGATCCATGAGAAGAAACATTGAAGTAGGATTCCTTTAGTTAGATTAAGGAAAGTGCATTTTAAAAGGAAGAAAACAAGTGATCCCCAAACCAAGTATTAAACTGTAGTAATGGATTCTTGGGAGTAATTAAAAAGCAACAATCTATTAAAAGACTTTAAACTGTCGTCATAAACCTCAGCAAACTAAAACGTTTATAGTTGTTGTTTGAGCTTCATGTTTGAAATACAGTCTTAAAATCTGTCGCTCTAGCCCTTTCACTCCTTACACAATAGATAATGTTGCTCACAGTGAACATAGCTGCTCTCTATCGTCTGCCATTATACACGACCTATTGTTAGTCACAAACAGTCTCCATTAACAGCTATTCACCCTCCCAGCTAGATTGCTATCTACTTCTTTGTCCAATCAACTGCTCTTCTCTCACTTTGGGCTCTATCCCCACCTATTGTTTACTACTTATGCCCTCCACCTCCCTATCATCTGCATATAAACCAACATTTCCTAGCTACGATAACAAAGTGTAGGGCTGGATGAACACAGCAGGCCAAGCAGCATCTTAGGAGCACAAAAGCTGATGTTTTGGGCCTAGACTCTTCATCCGAAAAGGGGGATGGGGAGAGGATTCCTAGCTACCATCAGTTCTGAGGAAGGGCCACTGGACCTGAAACGTTAACTGATTTCCCTTCACAGAAGCTGCAAGACCTGCTGAGCTTTTTGAGCAACTTCTGTTATTACAGCTGCACACTATGTCTGCCATCCCCAACCATGTCTTTTTGATGATGCTTGCTGGCCTCCTACTAGGTATGGGACTGCACTCTAACTATCTGCAGACTATCTGTGGGAATATGTTGAAGGCATTCTTCTGTTGCCTGTCTTAACATGTTTCCTCAGCCTGCCTGAACGGTGCATATGTGCCTTTAAAAATTGTACTATGCCCCAACTCCATTTTTCATTCATTGGATGAGGGCATTGCTGGCTGGCCAGCACTTTTTGCCCATTCCTAACAGAGGGCAGATAGGAATCGCTCACATTGTTATGGGTCTGGAGTCACATGCAGGTCAGACCAGGTAAGGATGGCAATTTCCTTCCCAAAAGGACTTTAGCGAACCAGATGGGCTTTTCCCAACATATGACAAGGGCCATCATCAGACCTTAATTCTAGATTTTTAAAAAACATTGAATTCAAATTCTTCCATCTGCCATGTCAGGATTTGAAGCCCCAAGTCCCCAGAATACTACCTGGGTCCCTGGATCAACAGTCTAGTGACTAAGCCATCACTTCCCCATATAAATCACCATGCCCAACTTCCTACATTAATTGTCTATTCCCCATTTCCTGATGCGGATTGTTAATTGGCTCTCCGTGATAAAAGAATGAGAAAGTCCTATTAGTTCTCATGTGTGCAGGCTACCCAGTATCCCCTCAGTGTTATTTTACCATCCGATCCACAAAATTCAGGCTGTGGCGTCCAGACCAGTTTACATCTTTAAATCCTGGAAATTGGCTTGAAGCAGAATCATACAGAGGAACAAGAAGTGGAGTGGCTGAACAAATCTGACATTAGAATGCATGTTGCTAGTCTTATCAGACTATAGTGCTGCTCTCTCATTAACCTGAGGCCACCATACCTCAGATGAGGGGAGAGGTTGAGAAAGTGAATCTTTCATAGTAACGTCAGCCAGCACAGGAATTGAGTCCATGTTGTTCGCAACACAATGCGCTGCAGCCCAACCGTCTTGCCAACTGAGCAAAATTAGCACAAGTTCCAACTGAGTCCCCCCTGAATTATGTAACTCTGTTTGACAAAATCTTTGGTCTGAACATTAAGATATACAATTAATAATTCAACAGTGATCTTATTTCCAGGCAATTTGTTATTCAATACCTGCAATGCTTCAAGAGGTTTCTGAGAAACATAGGATGTCAATAGGTATTTGTATTAACTACTTGAACATTTAACACTGTTCAAAATATAAGGCATTTGCATAGGAAACCTCACAAGTGGCCTGTGTGAAATCAAAGACTTATTATAATAAATGAAAAAAAACATGGTATTTATAAATGTCTAATTTATGGATTTAATAGTACATAATTTTTAGCATTTGTGCCATGGTAAAATCCCAATGTGTTGCATCTCCACCCACACATCCCTGTTAAACTGAGCTTCATGGTATCCCAGGAGGTCCATTCCCACACGAATGTCTTTCTACATAATCCAACATGTCCACAAACGTGATCTAAATCAAAAACAAATGATTCAAATATCAATTTAAAATATAATGATACAGCCAATGTGTGGAAAATATATTTTTTTTCAATTTTTTGACACTTGACAATGGCCCGATTTTATAAAAGGCATTGAAAAATGTCAGGAGATGGCGTAAAAGATGTTCCATAATCCGTTTCTGCTTCATGTGCACAATCTTCAGATGGTGCAATGCAGTCTAAATGTCACCAATGTAATCAAATGTTTTGGTGTGTGAAATCTTGGAGTATCTCTACAGCTAGAGGTGTAGGCTAGGGAAACTGAGAGTTAAACAGGCAGGCATTCATTTGAACTCTTCAGGGTCATTTGCCTCCTTGATCTCTTGGGTTAAGGAAACCATTGGAGATGCGATTGCCTCATCTCTCAGTTCTGTTTTGCATTATCCACTGCAGAGTAAGTTGTCATAGCTTTAACAGCTCAAATTTCCATTTTACCTGCCCAGAGATAAATAAAAAGAGTCTTGCCATTGGTTTGCTTGACCTTGGTCTGTTCCTCCTCTTTCTTAGCATCTTATGTAGTTGTAGTCTGTTTGGTAGCAGCAATGACTGCAGGTGAAGTCTACATGACTCAGTCTCAATGCCTTCTTTAACATTGGCAGCCATTCTCATCCTCTTGCTGGCTGCAGTCACATGACAAGCTTTTGAAAGTTTAGCTCAACTGGAGTTACTAGCACAGAAACTGGCACTCCTGGTGCCTGAGCCATCTTTAAACATCTATTATGCACCTGACAAGCACCATCAATCTGGTGTTGCCCTTGCTTGGTTTCTTATTATGACATATAGGGGAACCTTGGTACACTGCTCAGCTAGCAGGAATATTGTCTTAGTACATGGGATTTGCTCTTCTGCAGGTGGAATGGCTGATGGGGTTTAACAAAGATTTTTGTGACATCTGAGTTTGACTTATTGGGATTTCACTGTATCTTATCTGTCTAAAGAAGGAAATTCTGAAAAAATTCAACTCAAAAGTAAAGGTAATGGCTATTTTTGGCAGAATCCTGTAGCAACATGGGCTACAGCAAAATCAGTGGCAGAATTGAATGAGAAGCCTGGTGAGGCTGACCTGAACATCAGGAGCATTTGACAAGCAGTGAGGTGAGTTTCTCGCTCGGCAACAGTGGGTTGCCAATCAACAGGGGATAATTATTTGGTAAGTGCCTTATTAATGCCACAACTCACCTCTATTATTTAGTTTTCTATCTTATCAAGCATGTGAAACAAGTCAGCTGTCCAGAAATCTCAACATGTAAATCAGAGGTGGTTATCAACTCCCTACTCGCTGCAAAAGATCTTCATGCTGTATATTAGGCACTGACATCTCAGGAAATTTTCCGTGGGCACTGGACATATGCACCCCACATGCGTGAACATTGGCATCCAATACATACCAGCTCCTAAGAATCAACATGGAACATTTTTAGGACATTTCAGCACCTCAATATTGCAGCTCCGATTGCATTAGCTACTATCGTTGTAATGATGTAGCAAGGACATTGTGTGCTTTAGAACTTGAACACCCCTCATGGTTACACCAGGCTGCATCTGAGGACTATTTGTTTACTCTTAAAGTGCTCACTCACTCTGAGCCTACCTGGATATTCATAACATCATTGTCTTGCATTGCCTTGCCTTGTATTTGTGCACTTTGCCCCTTCAGTCAGAGCTGCCAAGCTCAAACTGCTTTTGTCTTAGTGTGCATTTCGCATAGACACGTAAGGAAGAAGCTTGGTTAGCAACAGGCTTCAGTCAAGTCAGGCCTATAGTCTCTGTACAATAAATTAAGAGCATGCTTTCATACCAGTCCAGGTAGCTAACTACTTGGGGCAATCAGAATTTTCTCCATATAAGGGGCAGCTTTTTCTTTATTCATATACTGGGTGAGAGGCATCACTGACTAGACTAACATTTATTGCCCATCCCTAATTGCCCAGAGGATGGTTAAGAGTCGACCACATTGCTGTGGGACTGGAATCACATGTACATCACACCAGGTGAAGAAGGCAGTTTCCCACCTAAGGATGTGCTTTTCTAACAATTGGATTCATTGCCATCATCAGACTCTTAATTCCAGATATTTATTGAATTCAAATTCCACTCTCTGCTATTGCAGCATTCAAACCCAGGTCACCAGAACATTACCTGGGTCTCTGGATTAATAGACCAGGGATAATACCACTAGGCTTTCACTCCCCATTATTGTGGGTTGTTTTTCCTACAAGAATGAAGAGAGATAGGTGTTATAAGAGTTGAAAGGGATGCCATAGGTGCTACTTTTCATGCAGGTGAGGAAGTGTGCTGAACAGGTACTAGATAGAGTAGAGGACATGCAGAGTTAATGGTGTCAGGGTTGGGATGGGTGACAGTAAGTGGGTAAGATGTTGCAGGCAATACTGAGAGAGTGGTAGAGATGTGAGCCTTGGTGAGAGCTGGGTACAGGAACTGACATAAGAGTAAGTATGAGGTATCTGAGGAATATCTAGCAAAGCAGAGAAAGACATTGACTTCCTTCTTACACTGATTGGCATTTCTCCAGATGGCTGAGCTTCTTTAGCCCAGGTGGCAACCTCAGACCAGGTTGGCATAGTCTCGTATTGTGACCTCCACGGCTGGTTCAGAGAGAGGAGGATACCACTTCATCCAGCAAGACCTCCATGTTCCTGCTTGCTGAGCAGTGCACCAAGGTCCCCATATATGTCATATCAAGAAACCAAGCAAGGGCAACGCCAGATTGATGGTACTTGTCAAGTGCATAACAGATGTTTAAAGATGACTCAGGCACAAGGAGTGCCAGATTCTTGGTAGATGTCAACAGAGTGGTGAATTGTTCTGGCTATGGCAAATGGGACAACATGGCTGCAATCAGACATGAGTGATCCCACAGGGACAGGCTGGTGGTTAATGAGATGCCCTTGGTAAAACGTGATGAGAAATCCTACTGAGCCTTGCAGCAAGACTCCCTCTGAAAAATCTCCATGCACCTCGTATTTGACTAAAAAAGTGTAAAACTCAGCCTTATGAAGCTACATCACCTCATCAGGGAGCTAATGAAAATGAAAAGTAAGCCCCGGAAAACTGGGAAAAAAAAAGCCTCCAAAAGTTAAAAAGTCACTTGAAAAGGTCTTAAAATAGGACTCAAAAGATGAATTATTTTGACCTTTGATATTGAGTAATGGACCATTTAACCAGGAAAGACATTCAAACTAAGATAATAAAGTGTGAAGCTGGATGAACACAGCAGGCCAAGCAGCATCTCAGGAGCACAAAAGCTGATGTTTCGGGCCTAGACCCTTCATCAGAGAGGGGGATGGGGAGAGGGAACTGGAATAAATAGGGAGAGAGGGGGAGGCGGACCGAAGATGGAGAGTAAAGAAGATAGGTGGAGAGGAGAGTATAGGTGGGGACGTAGGGAGGGGATAGGTCAGTCCAGGGAAGACGGACAGGTCAAGGAGGTGGGATGAGGTTAGTAGGTAGATGGGGGTGCGGCTTGCGGTGGGAGGAAGGGATGGGTGAGAGGAAGAACCGGTTAGGGAGGCAGAGACAGGTTGGACTGGTTTTGGGATGCAGTGGGTGGAGGGGAAGAGCTGGGCTGGTTGTGTGGTGCAGTGTGGGGAGGGGACAACTGGGCTGGTTTTGGGATGCGGTGGGGGTAGGGGAGATTTTGAAGCTGGTGAAGTCCACATTGATACCATTGGGCTGCAGGGTTCCCAGGCGGAATATGAGTTGCTGTTCCTGCAACCTTCAGGTGGTATCATTGTGGCAGTGCAGGAGGCCCATGATGGACATGTCATCTAAAGAATGGGAGGGGGAGTGGAAATGGTTTGCGACTGGGAGGTGCAGTTGTTTATTGCGAATCGAGCGGAGGTGTTCTGCAAAGCAGTCCCCAAGCCTCCGCTTGGTTTCCCCAATGTAGAGGAAGCCACACCGGGTACAATGGATGCAGTATACCTCATTGGCAGATGTGCAGGTGAGCCTCTGCCTAATATGGAAAGTCATCTTGGGGCCTGGGATAGGGGTGAGGGAGGAGGTGTGGGGGAAAGTGTAGCATTTCCTGCGGTTGCAGGGGAAGGTGCCGGGTGTGGTGGGGTTGGAGGGCAGTGTGGAGCGAACAAGGGAGTCACGGAGAGAGTGGTCTCTCCGGAAAGCAGACAAGGGTGGGGATGGAAAAATGTCTTGTGTGGTGGGGTGTCGGATTGTAGATGGCGGAAGTGTCGGAGGATGATGCGTTGTATCTGGAGGTTGTTGGGGTGGTGTGTGAGAACGAGGGGGATCCTCTTAGGGCGGTTGTGGCGGGGGCGGGGTGTGAGGGATGTGTTGCGGGAAATGCGGGAGACGCGGTCAAGGGCGTTCTCGACCACTGTGGGGGGAAAGTTGCGGTCCTACAAAGAGGCAGGCATAGCTGGGGCCCATGCGGGTGCCCAAGGCCACCCCCTTTGTCTGTAGGAAGTGGGAGGAATCGAAAGAGAAGTTGTTGAGGGTGAGGACGAGTTCGGCTAGGCGGATGAGGGGGTCGGTGGAGGGGGACTGGTTGGGCCTGCGGGACAGGAAGAAGCGGAGGGCCTTGAGGCCATCTGCATGCGGAATACAGGTGCATAGGGACTGGACGTCCATGGTGAAAATGAGGTGTTAGGGGCCAGGGAATTTGAAGTCCTGGAGGAGGTGGAGGGCGTGGGTGGTGTCACGGACGTAGGTAGGGAGTTCCTGGACCAAAGGGGAGAAAATGGAGTCCAGATAGGTGGAGATGAGTTCGGTGGGGCAGGAACAGGCTGACACAACGGGTTGACTAGGGCAGGCAGGTTTGTGGATTTTGGGAAGGAGATAGAAACGGGCCAGGCATGGGACCCAGCTATGCCTGCCTCTTTGTAGGTTACGTGGAACAGTCCCTCTTCCGCACCTACACAGGCCCCAAACCCCACCTCTTCCTCCGTTACATTGATGACTGTATCGGCGCCGTCTCTTGCTCCCCAGAGGAGCTCGAACAGTTCATCCACTTCACCAACACCTTCCACTCCAACCTTCAGTTCACCTGGGCCATCTCCAGCACATCCTTCACCTTCCTGGACCTCTCAGCCTCCATCTCAGGCAACCAGCTTGTAACTGATGTCCATTTCAAGCCCACCGACTCCCACAGCTAACTAGAATACACCTCCTCCCACCCACACTCCTGCAAAAATTCCATCCCCTATTCCCAATTCCTCCGCCTCTGCCGCATCTGCTCCCAAGATGAGGCATTCCACTCCCGCACATCCCAGATGTCCAAGTTCTTCAAGGACCGCAACTTTCCCCCCACAGTGGTCGAGAACGCCCTTGACCGCGTCTCCCGCATTTCCCGCAACACATCCCTCACACACCGCCCCCGCCACATCCACCCAAAGAGGATGCCCCTCGTTCTCACACACCACCCCACCAACTTCCGGATACAACGCATCATCCTCCGACACGTCCGCCATCTACAATCCGACCCCACCACCCAAGACATTTTTCCATCCCCACCCTTGTCTGCTTTCCGGAGAGACCACTCTCTCCGTGACACCCTTGTTTGCTCCACACTGCCCTCCAACCCCACCACACCCGGCACCTTCCCCTGCAACTGCAAGAAATGCTACACTTGCCCCCACACCTCCTCCCTCACCCCTATCCCAGGCCCCAAGATGACTTTCCATATTAAGCAGAGGTTCACCTGCACATCTGCCAATGTGGTATACTGCATCCATTATGGCTTCCCGGTGTGGCTTTCTCTACATTGGGGAAACCAAGCGGAGGCTTGGGGACCGCTTTGCAGAACACCTCCGCTCGGTTCGCAATAAACAACTGCACCTCCCAGTCGCAAACCATTTCCACTCCCCCTCCCATTCTTTTGGTGACATGTCCATCATGGGCCTTCTGCAGTGCCACAATGATGCCAGCCAAAGGTTGCAGGAACAGCAACTCATATTCCGGTTGGGAACCCTGCAGCCCAATGGTATCAATGTGGACTTCACCAGCTTCAAAATCTCCCCTTCCCCCACCGCAGCCCAAAACCAGCCCAGTTCATCCCCTCCCCCCACTGCACCACACAACCAGCCCAGCTCGTCCCCTCCACCCACTGCATCCCAAAACCAGTCCAGCCTGTCTCTGCCTCCCTAACCTGTTCTTCCTCTCACCCATCCCTTCCTCCCACCCCAAGCCGCACCTCCATCTCCTACCTACTAACCTCATCCCACCTCCTTGACCTGTCCGTCTTCCCTGGACTGACTTATCCCCTCCCCACCTCCCCACCTATGCTCTCCTCTCCACCTATCTTCTTTTCTCTCCATCTTCGGTCCGCCTCCCCCTCTCTCCCTATTTATTCCAGAACCCTCACCCCATCCCCCTCTCTGATGAAGGGTCTAGGCCCGAAACGTCAGCTTTTGTGCTCCTGAGATGCTGCTTGGCCTGCTGTGTTCATCCAGTCTCACATTTTATTATCTTGGATTCTCCAGCATCTGCCGTTCCCATTATCTCTAAGACATTCAAACTAAGTTAGTTTCTGCTCTTGTTCTATTGAAACATGTGCACTTTTCAATAACTATCTGTGAATTTTATGGGTGATTTATCTTCGGAAGTGGTGAACTAGCTCAGAAGTTGCACCACCTACATCTGTGATCTTCCTGGTTTGGATGACTCAGCACCACAATGGGACGAATGGTCAAGTTTAAAGAAGATGGGACACTGAAGGATAATAAGAAGTGGCAGCATTACGGTACTTCAGAGTTGCTTTTTGAAATAATTAAGGGCATTCTAAGTTGAAAAAATGAAAGCATAAGTTTGATGGACTCACTGTTGATACTGCCCTGCCCTGAAGAACAATCGTTGCTTATGTTAGCATTTAGTGAGCCTGTCACATATAACAATAACTACTTTATATAGCAGCTTTGACATCAAAAATAATCCCAAGGCACTTTACAGAGACATATGGAAATGAAAGGAGAAATTCTTTTAAAGCCTGCTGCTTTGCAAGATGATTTTTGGCATGTTCTGAATATTGTAAATGCAAGCACATCTGTCAGACTCAAGCATGCCACTATTTCAAAGGCAAATTCAATGTAGCAGCACTTAGATCATTTTAGGCCTCAGTGGCAACATTCAGGATACAAAAAATAGCCTCAGCTGAGCACAAGCGACGGCATGAGGCACAGTCTGAAATATTAGGGGAATTGACGTATACGGTGAGACCATGGATTGTAGTTGGGGGTGGGGGGAGGGATGGTGAAAGCTGATTGTGGGCTTATAGGAACAAAAGAAGATCAACTCAAAATGATTATAAGCAAAAAAGCAAAAAGTGATGATCTCAAATTTGTTTCAGGACAGCCGATGTTAGCACAGGGGTTCTGTTATCAGGACTTTCAACAGGTGATTCCTAGTTCAGTTAGTGCTAGCTGTGGACAAGTTGGCAAATGATAGATATTAATCCTTCATCCTGACACAACTAAAGCAGAAGCAGCAAGAGGAATAGGATTAGGAGCTGGCCATGGGGTCCCTTGAGTCAGCTCTGAAAGTCAATAAGATTGTGCCTTATCTTTTCTTGGCCTCAATTCCACTTTTCTGTCAGTTCCTCATAGCCTATCAGTCCCTTGAGGATGAAAATATCTATCTTAGCCTTGAATATGTTCAATCACTCATCCTTCACTGCTCTTTATGGAAGTGGATGCCAAAGATTTATGTCTCCCTGAGAGAAGAACTTCATCCTCATCTCTATTTTAAATGGACAGCTCCTTATTGTAAAAATATGCTCCCTAGTTCTAGATTATGAGGGGAAACATTTTCTCATCCTGATAGATGCCTCAGAATCATATGTTTCAATAAGATTCTATCTCATTTATCTAAATTCTTCTAACCACTCAATACAGGCCCAGTTCCTCCTTCTGACACATCCCCTCCATTTCAGAAATCAGTTTAGTGAGTTTTAAGGAGACCAAAACTTAATGTACTACTCTAGCTATTCTCTCACAAATGTTTTGTTGAGTTGTAGCAGGATTTTCCCACTTTTATATTCGGTCTACCTTGCAATAAAGGCCAACATTCCATTTGTCTTCCTAATTACTTACTGAGCCTGTTTACAAACATATTGCATTGCACAGGATCTTGTAATGCATTGATAATGAGTTAAAGGATCCAATTCAGGCTCCAACTACTATGCAGTGTGCCACAATATGGCTGAACTGGGTGATTCATAATATAAGGCTTAATGTGCTTCATGCATAAAGAAAATAGGAAGTTTTTGTAATAACACATTTGCAGCGTCCCCATGTAAACTATGTTTTGCTTTCCATTCTTACCAAAGTGGATAACTTCACATTTCCCCCTATTGTAGTCCATCTGCTAACTTTCGGCTACGAGTTT
The DNA here is from genome assembly GCF_030684315.1 of Stegostoma tigrinum. Taxonomy (NCBI): domain Eukaryota; kingdom Metazoa; phylum Chordata; class Chondrichthyes; order Orectolobiformes; family Stegostomatidae; genus Stegostoma; species Stegostoma tigrinum. Next base: position 36,086,073 of record NC_081379.1, read on the forward strand.
AACCTGATTATAGTCCTTTACAGAGTTTTGTGTCCTCCTTGCAATTTGTTTTTCAAACCTATCTTTGTATTGCCAATAAATTTGCAACGACACAATCAGGCTCTGCATACAAGTCATTATTATAGATTTTAAAAAGTTGCAACCACAATACAGAACCCTTAGGCTCTCCACTAGTCATAGCTTTCCAACCTGTAAATGGCCCATTTCTCTTGATTCTATTTCCTATTAGCCAAACCACTATCTATACTAATCTATTATCCCTTCCAACACCAACTGTTCTTATCTTGTGTGGTAAGTGGCATCTAATTAAATGCCTCTTGAAAATCCACAAACACTGCATCTAGTAGTTCCCCTTCATTCATTCTCCCTACTACATCCTCAAAGGACTAAGAAATTTAACAAACAAAATTTTCCTTTCATGAAACCATGTTGACTCTGCTTTAATGAACAATGGTTTTCTAAATGCATTGCATCCTCCTTTATAATGGAATTTCCAAAGGCAGATATTAGGATAATGAGGGAGTCTACAGTCCAATGGACTAAACACGGAATTCAGCAGTTTTAAAATCTCCCCATCCCTGATCTCATCCCATAACCAATCTGCCCTCTCATCCCTGCCTCCTTGACCTGACGCAACCTATCTGCTCCTCTCACCTCACTGGCCAATCCCCAACACTCTCTATCTACACTTGCCTATCACCATCCCACCTACCTTCCCCAGCCCCACCCTCCTCTCTATTTCCCACCTCCCTTCCCTGTCCCCATTTCTGAAGAAGGGTCCTGACCCAAAGCATCAATCTTCCTGTTCTTCTGATGCTGCCTGACCTGCTGTGTTCTTCCAGCTCCACATTGTGTTGTCACTGATTCTAACATCTGCAGTTCTTGCTATCTCTTAGGATAATTAACCTATAGTTATCAGCTTTCTATCTCCCTCCCTTCCTGACTATGTGTTATATTTGTGGTTTTGCAATCCATTTGAATGTTTCTGCAGAATCTAGAGTTTTTTTGGAAGATTATAATAAATGTTCTCTCTGCAGCCACTTCTTCAGCATTGTGTCCAGGAAACTCATAGGCTTGTATTCCTTAAGATCACCCAATAATTTTTATTTGACGATTTCTTGATTACTTACTAAACTATTTTTTTTATTTGATAATGATGCTTTAAGTTTCGTCCTCCCTCCACAACACACCCCTCCTCAATCTGAAGTTTCCACCATTACTCTGATGCTTTTAGTGCTTTTGTTTAGTATGAAGTCAGCTATAAACTGCTCGACATATCTGCCATTTCATTGCTTCCCATTTTTAGTCTCATTGTCCATCAGACCTAGCACACCATGTCAAAACCCCATGGGACCAGGCAGAAAACCAGATTTACTTTCTCTGAAGCAGCATTGCATCCAATCCCTCAGTTTCCCAACAAGAAGACCCTGTTAAAAATGCATCCCACCTAATTATGCTACACAATTAATCATTACTGCACACCTAGGAAGTGTTGTTGAACACTATGACATTTCAGAGGAGTTAACAAGATTCCGATACCAACTGATGGTTGGTAGGTATGGTTTAGAAGGGGTGGACGCTAGGAAGTTGTTTCCGTTAGGCGGGGAGACTAGGACCCCTGGGCACAGCCTTAAAATTAGAGGGGGTAAATTTAAAACTGAAATGAGACGACATTTCTTCAGCCAGAGAGTGGTGGGCTTGTGGAATTCATTGCCCCAGAGTGCAGTGGAGGCCGGGACGTTGGATGCCTTCAAGGCAGAGATTGACAAACTCTCAATCTCAAAAGGAATCAAGGGCTACGGGGAGAGTGCAGGGAAGTGGTGTTGAAATGCCCATCAGCCACGATTTAAATGGCAGAGTGGACTTGATGAGCTGAATGGCCTTACTTCATCTCCTATGTCTTATGGTCTTATGATGATGCCCTGGTGTTTGAGAAGATTCAGAGAAGCACAAGAGCAGGTCTGATCCTTTCTTGGCCTGTAGTTGGAGCAAGTCAGACATCAACACATGTGTTAATATTATTGTAGGAGCTAGAGGGAGCAGGGGTAAAGCAGCTTTATTCAGGGAAAATCACTTCTAGTGCATAGTGTTGTTGCATTTCTAATATATACAACAGTTCAAAGAAATCATTCACACGCTAAACTTCAGGAACTGCTGGTACCAATGCACTTGGAAGCAAAACTCCACGAGCAAAAACATGACCTGTATTAAAAAAAAGCACTAAAACAAGAGCTATTAGGAAGATTAAAGTACACAAGTTTGATATGTTTTTGTGCTTCTTAAATGCCTTTAAAATGATCTCACAGCCAATGATCTCAACGTAGCAAGAGATAGTAATTGCATTACAAATCACTGTATGATACAGATTCAATGAAGTCCCCTTTGCACTCCCAGACACAACCTTCAAATGCTGTAACAAATCAAGGTTGGGATAAACAGAAATGTGGAATTATACTCTCAACTATATCTCTGTCGAGAAGGAAGTCTGAAGGAGGCCCTTGTTGTATAAACTAATGGATCTGAAGTGATCAATATTCATATGTTACATCAGCTCTGCACATTCTACTAATGCCACGCACAAACTATAGAAGGACAAGGGGTGCTGCTGTAACTTTAGGCAGAGCAGATGTATCTTAGCAGTTCCCTAAGGCGCTAGTAGCTGTACTTATTGATATCAAGTAATAAACCTCCTCAAATTCCAAGAATAGTGTCTTTTCTGTGGAGATTCAATGTGGTGTATTCTCTACCGTTAATCACCAGATAGACTCAATGCAAAGCAAAGGTAATGAAGGGTTGGTAGCAGCAAACTACTTCAAACAACACATGGCACAACGATTGTCTGGCAGAGGAGACAGATACCACAAGCTGCCAGTGCTCATCAAGGAAAATATCACGGTAGTTAAATAATTTTGATTAGGATCAATTTGATATCAGCTGAACTAAAGCACAACAAAATCCAAAGTTAAAGAATTGCATATAGTCTACGGCCATTATGGGATGCAATATTTAAGTGCTGGAATTTGAGAGTGAGAAGTAATGGGGAAATTACCTATGAAGCTGAAATCATAACGTAACTTGGTAGGCAAGGAGTTGGCATAAGTCCTAATCCAATTTTCTGAAAAGACTCCAGTGTTTCCAGAATGCAGCTCCGAAATCATCTTTCAAAACTGAGACAGCAACGATTATCAATGACCATTAATGTAAAAATAATGTAATTATTGGTTCAAAACTCAACATAGGAAAATAATTGACTGCCCCATCAATATGTCTTAGAGGTCATGGCAAGTTGATCTGTCAAAGCCAAATAAAATATTACATTGCATGTTATACCGAAACAAGAAGACCTCGAAGTTACAGATCTCTTCATAGGTCCAGCTTGCTTCTGAGACTTATTTTAAGCCAAGCACTATCCTGATGTGCACATATATAATTTGCACTTGATTGGAGCTAGTCAAAGCCTGAAATTTCCAAACTAATGCCAACATGGAGTTTGCACATTCTCCCTGTATCTGCGTGAGTTTTCTCCGGGTGCTCCGGTTTCCTTCCACAGTCCACACATACGCAAGTTAGGTGGGTGGACATGGTAAATTGCCTTATACTCTCCATGGATGTGCAGGCTAGGTGGTTAGCCATGGGTATTGCACAGATGGGTCTGAGTTGGACGTTGTTTGGAGGATTGGTGTGGACTCGATGAGCCAAATGGCTCCACACTATAAAGATTCAATCATTCTAAAAAAAGTGAAGGAATATCCCTTCTGCAATCCAAGAAATCACTACCTAGTCACAATAGCTTTTAATTTCCCTTGCTGATGCCTCTTTCATGATTTCAAATCTGAGTAACCAGTAAGTTAGAATCCTACTTAATATTTGGAGTAAGATTTAATCCAAACTGTAAAGGTCTGTAAAATGTTTTCATTCTATTATATTTGATGGATTTAACAATATTTGAGAGAAATGGTACGACCCTCCATCATCCAAATGACTTACTCAAATTAACCAAACATGTGTTTATCAGATATGGCTGAGTGGTAACACTCTAGCATCTGTGAAGTTTGTGGATTCAAGTCTCACTTCATAGTCAGTGGTAGAAATTCCAGACTGACACAATTTTGCAGGACTGTTGCATTGCAAGGTGTGGTCTATTGGATGAAACATTGAGCTGACTCCTTGGCTCAGCTCTCAAGTGCCCTTTAGCTATTATTTCCCTGGTGCCCTGGTTAACATTTATCCTTCAAGCACATCATCCAAACAGATAAACCAATCAATAAAATATTGCTGCTCACGGTATATAATATGCACATTTCAAACTGTCTGCTACATTTCCTACTGTGCAATAATGATTAAAATTCAAAAAGTACTTTATTTATTGTAACTATGCCATATAGCTTTTCGTCTCCTGACTCCCTCCCTTCATTACTTCCTTCAACTTCCTCTTTTCCTTCCTCTCCTTCTACTGTTCCATCTTTCACTTCCTTCTTTGCATCCCTCCTCTCCTTCCTTCTTTTCTTCCTTCAGTTCCCTCCTGTCTCATGGATAATATGCCAGTACATCTTTAAGAGACATTCTCATGGTGTCACGTTCTGGTAGATCATGGAAAGTCACTTTCAAGGGCAAACAAGTCCTAGCACCAAAAAGCAGTACACCAAGTTATTATTTCCAAGTTACACCAGGGACGCATGGGTATTGTAAGTATAAGACAGCTAGCGTTTGAATTTGTGTATTGGTTGGGGACGATTCAGGATCTTCACTAACACATGAACGCATGTGAAGCATACCAACCACATCGAACCCAACACTGAAGGGACCCTGTACATTTACATGATGTTCCCTCTAATCCTTGGATGAAACTAGCAATGCTACTGATCTTTCTGGCCATCCAAAGTAATCCTATTCATTGTTGTAGGAGAAAATTATATCCTTGCAATCAATTCTCAAAATTTCCCATTGTTTGACAATTTAACAACACAATGGGTATAACCATTAATGATATGTTGAGTACTATATTCAGTTCATTCAGGATCCTGGAATGAGTAGTGGTTGTCAACAAACTGCAGTTTACTGGAAAACCTACTCAAGTATTAGGTTGGTATGACCCAAAGCACAATGTCACTCCACTATCCATGCTTAAACTCTCTATAAGAACATATGGCACGCACTATCAAATCAATAGTCATTAGATACCAAACAACAAGGCAAGAGTTTTGCATTACATTTTTGTGCAAAATCAATAGAGAAGGTATGTTCAGAAGGCAGTTGTGAATAACCTTACCCAGCAAATCCAACTATTATGAAACCCAAAATATTTTTCTTCCAAGGCAAATTGAAAGTGAAAAAAAACATGATTAATGAGCAGACAGAATACTTGCTAAACTGCACATAGAAAAAATATTTCAAGTTAGAAATACACATACAAATATTTAGATGCCAGCAAAAGTTTTTAAAATGTAACCAAAGTCATTATTGATCATGTTGCTTCATTGCAAATGAACAGGGGCCAATTCAGGCCAATGAATAGAAAAGCAATCATATATGAAGAGCGTGAGAAAGAACCTTCCATAGATGATGATTTTGCAGTTCTGCCGAATGATAGAAACCAACAGCAAGTCAAACAAATGGCCAAAGAAATGCAACAGAGATCAATGTGCACCTCTCCCAAAGGTATACAATCACCAGATCAGAACCAATTCCAAAACTTCTGAACTGGTCAATTAAAATTCAAAATGTTAGTCTTGTAAACTCTGATTAACCTGTTTGTGTAATTATTGAATTGACAAGCCTATGTCCATCCACATACAACTGTCTGAGATAGATTTTAATATTTGGAAACAGGTGGCATTGTGTTATCTCACTATCAGTATGCCACTATGTACTTAAGAAACACACACATGAAATCATCACTGTACTACAGCATGTGATTTGAGGATATAACTTACTCTAAGATCACTTGAAGCATGACAGGTCACTGGAAGCAGTCTGCTCTATTATAATCTCATGTTTGTGTAAAATAGCTTCTCGTAATCAATGTCTGCTAGGTTCTTCCATTGTATAATATCCACGCCCAGTTCCTGAAATTATGGGAGATAATGTAAGCAATGTCATATCAGGATGTTGCAAAATTCACATCAACTTCTTTCCTACCCTCTCTCTCTTCTTTCCACCTTCCTTCCTTTCTCGATTTCCTCCATTATCAGCAAGAAATTTATGCTCTAGGAATATGGATTAGATGCTGCCCACAGTACACTGAGGTTAGCATGTTCATTAGAGACTCTGTGGTTTGAAAATTTCCAGTCTGGGAAATGTTTTGTTACTTTTACATTTCTAACCATTCCCCAATTAAAGTAAGTAGTCACAGCCTGGTGAATATATTCACCTAAAGTCTTGTGATGATTATTCATTATGTTTTAAAGAGGTCCATTCACCCACTAATTTTTCAAATATCTGGTAAAAGTTAGGGAATTAGTGATACAGCTCTTCTAATCATGTTCCTGTCGCTAATATCATGGCTCTGGGAGGGAAATTCCTGTGTTAAGCAGAGAGGCAACCTACAGCCTGACAGTTAACAACAGATGAATGATTTCTCTTTGGATCTGTATTAGTTATACAATGTTCAGCCTGCTCAATCAATTTTTGTGATTAGGCCTCATTAAAATTGGATAGGCCATTCACTAATTGTCAATCACACTGCTTTAGGCAATTTACAGTAACATCATAAAAGTCAGGGGAAGTCTGATTCTCATGATACCTTTAGAGAAAGGTGCACACTGTAGGAATAGTGTCTTCTATCGCCCATCCCAGTTCTCCCTCCCTAACTCATCGTTACCTTTGATGTTCTGCATTGCTCTTAACTGGCTTTGCTTGTAAATTAATTGGTAGGAAAATATGAGTGATTTACTGATGGTGGCTAATGATAATACCAAAGTTCGATCATAGATGAGATGTTTCTTAACCCCATTCTCCTGCTTTCTCCCCATAACTCAGTTCAATTCACACTCAGTGAACTGACCTCCATGGCTTTCTGTAGCAAGGTGTTCCTCAGGATCACCATGCGCTGGCTGAAGGAATTCCGCTTCATCTCAGTCTTAAAGGGCTCTTTTTTTTCTCGGCAGCTGTGTCCTCAGATCCTAATCTCTCCTCCTAATGGAAACATCTTTTCCACGTCCAGTCTATCCAGGACTCTCACTATTCCATAAGTTCCAATCAGATCCTCCCTCATTCTTCTAAACTCCATCAAGTACAGACCCAGATTCCACAACCACTTCTCGTATGACAAAATTTTTGCCCCTGGGCTCATTCTTGTAAACCTCCTCTGTAACGCTTCCAAAGCCAATGCATCCTTCCTTAGATACAGGGCCCTAAACTGTTTCTAATATTCCAAGTGTAGTGTGACCATGCTCCAGTAAAGCTGTGTGTGGTGTCAACCACAAACCCATCAAAAATGCCCCAGTCACTTCATCCAGATCATGAACATGTGTGGCTCTAAAGCCAAACGCCCCCACACCCCCACATCTCCACTAATCAGTGGCTACCATCCTGAAAAAGACCTCTTTATCCCTGCACTCTGCCTTCTTCCAACGAGCCAATCACCTACGCATGCCTGTACCTTACTCCTGACATCTTGGGCTCTTATCTTATTTCACAATCATGTATGGGGCACCTTGTCAAAGGCCTTCCGGAAATCCAAAGAGATTGCATCCATCGGCTCTCCTTTGTCTAATTTGATCATTACCTCCTCAAAGAATTTTAACAGATTTGGCAGGCACGACATCCCCTTGATGAAACTGCGCTGACACAGCCTTATTTTACCTTGAACTTCTAAGTATCTGCAGTCTCATCCTTAATAGTGGACTCTAAAATCTTATCAGCAGCTGAGGTCAGGCTAACTGGCCTATAATTTCCCACCTTCTGCTTCCCTCCCTTCTGAAACAGGGGTGTTTCATCAGCCATTTTCCAGCCCTCTGGAACCCTCCTTGAGTCTAGTGATTCCTGTAAGATCGCCACCAATGCCTGTAGTATCTCCTCAGCTATCTGCTTTAGAACTCTATGTTGTAATCCATCTGTTCTGAGTGATTTATCCACCTTCAGACTCTTCCGTTTCCCTAGCACCATCTCCCTAATGATGACCACTACACTCATCTCTGCCCCCAATTCTCTTGAAGCTCTGATATGCTGCTGGTGTCTTCCACCATGAAGACAGATTGATTCCTCTGCCATTTCTTTGTCCCCCATTCCTACTTCTCCAGCCTCATTTTCCAGTGATTCAATGTCCACTCTTGCCTCTCCTTTATCTACTTTAAATTGAAAAAAAAAGCTCTTACAATCTTTTATGTTGCAGACTAGATTACCCTCATTTTTCATCTTCCGCCCCAACTGTTTTATCAGCAATCCTCCGCTGGATTTTAAAGGCTTCCCAATCCTCTGGTTTGCTACTAATTGCCATCACATTGTATGCTTTTTGTTTTGATTTTACACTGCGCATGATTGCCCTTGTCAGCCATGGTGGCCTCATTCTCTCCATATTATGTTTGTTCTTCCTTGGGATGAATTTCTGCTGTGCCTCCCAAATTATACCCAGAAACCCCTGTCACTGCTGCTCCAACATCTTCCCTGCTAGGCTTCTCTTCTAATTAACTGTGGCCAGCTCCTCCCTCATGCCTTCACATTAAACATTACTCAGTTGCAATACCAATACATCTGAGCACAGCTTCTCCCTCTCAAACTGCTGGGTGAATTCTATCATATTACAGTCACTGCTTCCTAGGCGTCCCTTCACCTTAAGCTCCCTAACCAATTCTGCCTCATTACACACCAGCAAATCCAGAATTGCCTGCTCCCTTGCGGGCTCTACCACACACTGTTCCAAAAAAGACACCTTGCAGATATTCCACAAATTCCTTTTCTTGGGATCTGCTCCCAACCCGAATTTCCCAGAACATCCTTTGCATTCCGCTCAAAGGATAAGAATAAAATATTCCTCCTACTATCGCTTGAATTAAATATTTATTAAAATTGCTCTGGATTATTAATGTGCTCAGATAATGATGTTATTTCTGCTAATTGGTTCTGATAATACAATTCAGCATGTGCAAATGTACAAATGTCAGAAATGACATAAAATGCCATGACTATACAATTAAAATAGCAATTAATGATAATAAGGTTTTCTGTGACCCGCTTATGTCAAGCCCACCATTTATTCCTCACTTCTGCATGCATTATGTGTGTCATCCTGTTAGATTAAAGGAGTCAGTCTTTAAATACACCTGCTTCAATCCTCAACAATTGGAATACCTCTTCATAAAGCAAAATTCAACATTTCTCGCTGCCATGCCAACATCAACTTCGGAGAAAAAAAAATTGCTTGGCCTAATTCAGCAGCTGGATTCTTTTCATTGAGAATTCAAGGTGAAGGACTAAGACATACAAATAAGAATGGATACTAATCTCAGAACCTAAGGCAGCACATGCTTCCTGGATCACAGCAATCTAGCCACTTGTAAACATGAAAGTTAATATCAGAGTTTGCATTCGGCTCCAACCAATGTGATAACAACACAGAGTCTTATATGGATGATTGAGGACTCCAACAATGGATCCCATGGTGTCAGATGTATCAACTATGGCTTCTGAGAGTCTCAGTGGTTCTATCTAACTAGCCAAAGTAGCTTGTGGTGATTACTATCATGCAATAAACCACATCGCGTTGTTGAGAATAGTGTCTCTTCTTGGTAACACTGACAAGGAGCTCATCCTCTGTATGGAAGTTGGGATGTCATGTTGCAGCCATACACAACATTAGTTCGGCCACTTTTTGGAATACTACATTCAATTCTGGCCTCCCTGTTGTACAGAATTTGCTTTTAAACTTTGAAAACATTTTTAAAAGATTTATAAGGAAATTACCAGGGTTGGAGCGTTTGAGGTATAGGGAAGGCCTAAATAAGCTGGGGCTGTTTTTCCTTGAGTATCAGAAGCTGAGCAAGGACTTTAGAGAGGTTTATAAAATCATGAGGGACATGGGTCGGGTGAATAGCTAATGCCTAGGGTGGGAGAGGGCATGGGTTTAAGGTGAGAGGGGAAAGATATAAAAGGGATACAAGGAACAACATTTTCATGCAGAGAGTGGTGCATGTATGGAATGTGCTGTCACAGGAAGGGGTGGAAGATAGCACAATTACAATATTTAAATGGTATCTGGATGGGGACATGAGTAGAAAGCCAAGCCAGGTCAAATCATGGGCCATGAAATTAAGTTCTGCCAAGTCCACATCGTCCAGGTAATTGTGGAGCAGGCCTAGGGAAAAGTATATTGAGGCAAAGTTGAACAGAAGAAAATAGTTAGAAGACTCTGACAACATCAGGAGAACCCTAATTTAAATAGCAGCTTTGGCAGGAAGATTTATTTATGCAGCAGCCTCAAACATTTGTTTGCAAAATTGGGAACACGGATGTGCATTGTGTTTTAGGTAGTGAAAAGCAGAAAGTATTCATTTTGCCAGTGAGAAACAGGAACTCGCCCGTCCAGGCCATGAAGATGGGAAATTTCCATTTTGCCTGAAGATGGAAGGGATCACTAATTTTATCTCAAAGTAAGTGGGAAATGGTAAGCAGTATAGTCATAGAGTTATACAGCACGGAAACAGACCCTTCAGTACAACTTGTCTGCATTGACCAGACATCCCTATATGACCTGATCCTATTTGCTAGCATTTGGTCCAAATCACTCGAAACTCTTCCTCTTCACGTACTCAGTCCGATGCCTTTAAATATTGTAACTGTACCAGCCTCCACCACTTCCTCTGGAAGCTCATTCTCTAGATACACGATCCTCTGTGTGAAAAAGTTACCCCTCAGGACCTTTTTAAATCTTTCCTCTCTCACCTTAAACCTCTAATTTTGGACACCCACACCCCAATAGAGGGATACTGTTTTGCTAATTAATAGAATTTAAAATTTATTGGAAGAAAGCAACACAGCATTGCTATAATACAGAGCTTTAAAGCTTGAGGAGACTTTCTTTAACAAGGGAGTTAAAAGAACATTGAAGTATTGCAAGATTAAAAGCTAGAAGATTACCAACAACATTGAAATATTACCTACTTAAAACAATTGTATTCAATTAACAACAAATAACTACATGAAGAAGAAATAGCAGGACAAAGAATATTACGTCAAAGATTTAATATCAAATGAACCAAGCAGAAAACAAGCTTCAGCATCTTGGAGAACAATTCTTAAGATACAACTTTTCTTTAAAATTAAATACTAAATCTTAAACTGAACAAGTCATTACACCATTATATTTAATAGGCTGCCTAACTAACGATGCTATAAATCTTCAAAATATAAAAGACAGATAGTTGGGAAGAAAGTAATAGCTTTTGATAATTGCTTTAAACTAAGAAGAAACAAAATCTTTGCAAGGACAATTAGCAGAAGAATGTGCCATCTAAGGGAATTCCCAGACAGCTTCATTAATGATTTCTACATATTTATGGAAATCTGTGACTCCAGAGCTTTGAAAATACAGTTCATAAGAGACAATTGTTGGAGTTATGAATGAATCTTTGTCAGCTTTAACATTGCCAAAAGAAGATCTGACTTTGGAGAAAGCTTTTCCAATTTTATTGGAAGCAGAAACCAGAAGGATTCACTGTCAAATACTCAGAGGGTGTACCACAAGCAATGAAGATAACTAATCCACTTTATAAGAACCAAACTCGCTAATGGAACTTTTTAAAAAAACATCACTCAAGGGATGATTGTGGAAAGGCTGCCAATCAACCAAGCTTCTTTGTCCTGGATGGTTTCAAGTTTCTTGTGTTGTTGGAGCTGCGCTCACCCAGTCAAGAGAGGAGTATTCCATCACAATTCTGACCTGTGTCTTACAGAGAGTGGACAAGCTTTGTGGAGTGAGAATGTGACTTACTTGCTGCAAGGTTGTTAACCTTTGACCTACTCGTGCAGCTACAGTATCTACATGATTAGTCCAGTTCATTGTCTGGTAAATCGTAACCCTCAAAATGTTGAAGTTGAGCCACTCAACGAAGATGATGCCATTGAATGATAAAAGGCTTCACTTTTGTTGGAGATGGTCATTGCCTGGCACTCAAGTATGTTAAGCACTTTAAGTATATTACTTGCCACTTGTCAACCCAACGGATGACGTTATTCAGGTCTTGCTGCATTTGAATACGGACTGTTTCAATAACTGAGTAGTCATAAATGGTGCTGAACATTGTGCAATCATTGACAAACACTCCCACTTCCGACCTTGCAATGGAGGGAATGTCATTGATGAAGCAACTGAAGATGGTTGGGCTTAGGACTACATTCTGATGAACTCTATAGTAGAGATGTCCTGGAGTGAAAGGATTAATCTTCAATGACCACAACCATCTTCCTGCAAGCTAGGTGTAACTCCAACTGGCAGAAAGCCTCCCCCAACTTTTTTTCCCATTGATTCCAGTTCCATCCTGGAGAATGTACATTCCGTGCAGGGTGGGAACTTTTCATTTGTCATTTTCATTTGATTTGTAATTGGTTATTTTCATAACCATTTGTACAAGAAGTGTTGTCAGTTGCAGCAGCTTGAGATTCGGATTTCAGAGCTTGAACAGCAGGCATCACTGAGTGTATTCATGAGTCTGAGGGCTCTATGGAAAGTATATTGCTAGATGTCACTCCATAGCTTAAGTGCTTGCAGAGAAAGAGGGAATGAGTGACCACTAGACAGTGGGGGGGAAAAAAATTCAATAGGAAATGCAGGAATCCCCATCATGCATCTTGTTCTTCAACCAGTGTGTAGTTCTGTGTCTTGATGAGAGTGATTGTCCATCTGGACATTACAGTCAGAACCAGGCCCACAATACCATGGGTGAGTCAGCTGCACAGGCAGAAACAAGGATGACTGGAAAAGCGCTATAGATGATCCAAAATTTATTGGAACAAACAGACAATTCTGTGGCTGCAAAAGTGAATCCAGTTTGGTGTGTTGCTTCCCTGGTGCTGGGGATGAGGATGTTACTGAATAGCTGCAGAGCATTTGATGTGGGTGGGGGAAGCCACGAGGAGTCCCAATCCACATCAATATCCACAAAATTTGGGAACAAACATGGGAAGTGGTCCTGTAATCCCAGTTTGTGGAGCTGTGTCAAAAATTAACAACCAGGAACTCAAAAATAATAATCTTTGGATTATGCTCAGCACAACACACAAGCAAGTACAAGTAAAGAAGGATATGACAGATGAAGAGATAATGGGAACTGCAGATGCTGGAGAATTCCAAGATAATAAAATGTGAAGCTGGATGAACACAGCAGGCCAAGCAGCATCTCAGGAGCACAAAAGCTGACCTTTCGGGCCCAGACCCTTCATCAGAGAGGGGGATGGGGAGAGGGAACTGGAATAAATAGGGAGAGAGGGGGAGGCGGACCGAAGATGGAGAGAAAAGAAGATAGGTGGAGAGAGTGTAGGTGGGGAGGTAGGGAGGGGATAGGTCAGTCCAGGGAAGACGGACAGGTCAAGGAGGTGGGATGAGGTTAGTAGGTAGATGGGGGTGCGGCTTGCGGTGGGAGGAAGGGATGGGTGAGAGGAAGAACCGGTTAGGGAGGCAGAGACAGGTTGGACTGGTTTTGGGATGCAGTGGGTTGGGGGGAAGAGCTGGGCTGGTTGTGTGGTGCAGTGGGGGGAGGGGACGAACTGGGCTGGTTTAGGATGCGGTGGGGGAAGGGGAGATTTTGAAACTGGTGAAGTCCACATTGATACCATATGGCTGCAGGGTTCCCAGGCGGAATATGAGTTGCTGTTCCTGCAGCCTTCGGGTGGCATCATTGTGGCAGTGCAGGAGGCCCATGATGGACATGTCATCTAGAGAATGGGAGGGGGAGTGGAAATGGTTTGCGACTGGGAGGTGCAGTTGTTTGTTGCGAACTGAGCGGAGGTGTTCTGCAAGGCGGTCCCCAAGCCTCCGCTTGGTTTCCCCAATGTAGAGGAAGCCGCACCGGGTACAGTGAATGCAGTATACCACATTGGCAGATGTGCAGGTGAACCTCTGCTTAATGTGGAATGTCATCTTGGGGCCTGGGATAGGGGTGAGGGAGGAGGTGTGGGGACAAGTGTAGCATTTCCTGCGGTTGCAGGGGAAAGTGCCGGGTGTGGTGGGGTTGGAGGGCAGTGTGGAGCGAACAAGGGAGTCACGGAGAGGGTGGTCTCTCCGGAAAGCAGACAGGGGTGGGGATGGAAAAATGTCTTGGGTGGTGGGGTCGGATTGTAAATGGCGGAAGTGTCGGAGGATAATGCGTTGTATCCGGAGGTTGGTAGGGTGGTGTGTGAGAACGAGGGGGATCCTCTTAGGGCGGTTGTGGCGGGGGCGGGGTGTGAGGGATGGGTTGCGGGAAATACGGGATACACAGTCAAGGGCGTTCTCAATCACTGTGGGGGGAAAGTTGCGGTCCTTAAAGAACTTGGACATCTGGGATGTGCGGGAGTGGAATGTCTTATTGTGGGAGCAGATGCGGCGGAGGCGGAGGAATTGGGAATAGGGGATGGAATTTTTGCAGGAGGGTGGGTGGGAGGAGGTGTATTCTAGGTAGCTGTGGGAGTCGGTGGGCTTGAAATGGACATCAGTTACAAGCCCTGTCCCGCAGGCCCGACCAGTCCCCCTCCACCGACACTCTCATCCGCCTAGCTGAACTGTCCCGCAGGCCCGACCAGTCCCCCTCCACCGACACTCTCATCCGCCTAGCTGAACTCGTCCTCACACTCAACAACTTCTCTTTTGACTCCTCCCACTTCCTACAGACTAAGGGGGTGGCCATGGGCACCCGCATGGGCCCCAGCTATGCCTGCCTCTTTGTAGGGTACGTGGAACAGTCCCTCTTCCGCACCTACAAAGGCCCCAAACCCCACCTCTTCCTCCGGTACATTGATGACTGTATCAGCGCTGCCTCTTGCTCCCCAGAGGAGCTCGAACAGTTAATCCACTTCACCAACACCTTCCACCCCAACCTTCAGTTCACCTGGGCCATCTCCAGCACATCCCTCACCTTCCTGGACCTCTCAGTCTCCATCTCAGGCAAAAAGCTTGTAACTGATGTCATTTCAAGCCCACCGACTCCCACAGCTACCTAGAATACACCTCCTCCCACCCACCCTCCTGCAAAAATTCCATCCCCTATTCCCAATTCCTCCGCCTCCGCCACATCTGCTCCCACGATAAGATATTCCACTCCCGCACATCCCAGATGTCCAAGTTCTTTAAGGACCGCAACTTTCCCCCCACAGTGATTGAGAATGCCCTTGACCGCGTCTCCCATATTTCCCGCAACACATCCCTCACACCCCGCCCCCGCCACAACTGCCCTAAGAGGATCCCCCTCGTTCTCACACACCACCCTACCAACCTCCGGATACAACGCATCATCCTCCGACACTTCCGCCATTTACAATCCGACCCCACCACCCAAGACATTTTTCCATCCCCACCCCTGTCTGCTTTCCGGAGTGACCACTCTCTCCGTGACTCCCTTGTTCGCTCCACACTGCCCTCCAACCCCACCACACCCGGCACCTTCCCCTGCAACCGCAGGAAATGCTACACTTGTCCCCACACCTCCTTCCTCACCTCTATCCCAGGCCCCAAGATGACATTCCACATTAAGCAGAGGTTCACCTGCACATCTGCCAATGTGGTATACTGCATTCACTGTACCCGGTGCGGCTTCCTCTACATTGGGGAAACCAAGCGGAGGCTTGGGGACCGCTTTGCAGAACACCTCCGCTCAGTTCGCAACAAACAACTGCACCTCCCAGTCGCAAACCATTTCCACTCCCCCCTCCCATTCTCTAGATAACATGTCCATCATGGGCCTCCTGCACTGCCACAATGATGCCACCCGAAGGTTGCAGAAACAGCAACTCATATTCCGCCTGGGAACCCTGCAGCCATATGGTATCAATGTGGACTTCACCAGTTTCAAAATCTCCCCTTCCCCTACTGCATCCCTAAACCAGCTCAGTTCGTCCCCTCCCCCCACTGCACCACACAGCCAGCCCAGCTCTTCCCCCCACCCACTGCATCCCATAACCAGTCCAACCTGTCTCTGCCTCCCTAACCGGTTCTTCCTCTCACCCATCCCTTCCTCCCACCCCAAGCCGCACCCCCAGCTACCTACTAACCTCATCCCACCTCCTTGACCTGCCCGTCTTCCCTGGACTGACCTATCCCCTCCCTACCTCCCCACCTATACTCTCCTCTCCACCTATCTTCTTTACTCTCCATCTTCGGTCCGCCTCCCCCTCTCTCCCTATTTATTCCAGTTCCCTCTCCCCATCCCCCTCTCTGATGAAGGGTCTAGGCCCGAAACGTCAGCTTTTGTGCTCCTGAGATGCTGCTTGACCTGCTGTGTTCATCCAGCCTCACATTTTATTATATGACAGATGAACATGTGGTTGGAACATTGGTGCAAGGGGGAGTGTTTAGATTCCTGGGATATTTGGATCACTGTGGAGGAAGATGACCTGCAGGGGCTGGTGGTTTGCACCCGAACAGAGCCATGGCTGAGTTTCTTGTGAGATGTTTTGTGGATGCTGTTGGGGAGGATCTAGCATAGGGGTGGGGACTCAAGATTAGATTCAGTTCAGACAAAATCAGAAATGAAAATGAAAGGAAAAAAAATTGGTGAGGTTGCCAATGCCGGAAGAAATAACTGTTACATTGGCAGTATGAAAGAGTATCTTCTCTATTGCAAGGAGTATGTCACAAAAAGCACTTAAGCCCAGAAACATGGCAGAATGAGATCATAGCCATTACAGAAACTTGGCTTGAAGAGGAACAGGTCTTATAGCTCCATGGTCCTGGTTCCAAGGTTTTCAGACAAGATGGAGAAGGGGATAATAAAAGAGAGAGTTTGGGCTCACACTCCTGGTCAAATGAACAGATAGGAGGAATGACATGTCAGAACTGGGAATGTATCATGCAAAATGAATTGAGGGAGCAAAATTGTTGAGCACATTCAGGAGAACTTTACATCCAGTACATCGCAAGCCCAACCAAAAAAAGAGAACAGGAAGGCTGACATTTCAGGCCGAGACCCTTGAAGAAGGGTCAAGGCCCGAAACGTCAGCCTTCCTGCTCCTCTAAAGCTGCTTGGCCTGCTGCGTTCATCCAGCTCTACACTGTGTTTTCTCAGATTCTCCAGCATCTGCAGTTCCTTCGGTTTCCAAAAAAAAAGAGAACAGTTGGGCAGCACTGTGGCTCAGTGGTTAGCACTGTTGCCTCACAACACCAGGGACTCGGGTTTGATTCCACCTTTGGGCGACTGTCTGTGTGGAGTTTACACATTCTCCCTGTGTCTGTGTGGGTTTTCTCTGGGTGTTCCGGTTTCCTCCCGCAGTCCAAAGATGTGTAGACTGGGTGGATTGGTTATGCTAAATTGCCCATAGTGTTCAGGGATGTGTAGATTCAGTGGGTTAGAGGGGGATGGGTCTGGATGGGATGCTCTGAGGGTTGGTCTGGACCTGTTGACCCAAAGAGCCTGTTTCCACAGGGATTCTAGGAAAACAGTTCTGGGCTTAGCTTAGGAAGTGAAGCTGGCTAGGCAGAAGGAGTGGCAGTGGGAGAATATAGTGTTGATAGTAATTATGCTCCAATTAGTTTAACCTTAACTAAGGAAAAGGGCAAAGATAGTACACAGTCTGTTCAGTACTCCACAATTTCATCTATCAAATCTGGCCCTAGCTTTCGCTATTTCACACAGGACAATCCAAGTATATTTCTTCATGGTTGAAATTTTCCAGACCTGGTAACGTCCTCAAGGAGGTGGAGTCCTAAATTGGAGCAAAGACTGATTTCACTAATCAGAGAAGTTATTTAGCAAAATTGGCCTGGAAGCAGATACTGGAATGTTAACCAATGCTAAACAGTAGGCATTCAAAGGGGAGATTAAGGAAGCTCAGTATAAATATGTCACCACAAAGAAAAGAGTTGAAATAGTCAAATCTAGATTCTCTTGAATATCAAAGAACTGAAACGATAAGATAAGGGGGAATAAAAAGGAGAGCTTTTGCCTAACACCACAAACTCAATACTACAGAAAACCAAGAAATGTGTATAGAAAGTTAACAGGTGAAATCAAAGAGAAAATTTGGAAAATAAAGCACAATTTTTGCAATGATGGAAGAAGAGTTTGAAATATTGGATGTGAAAACATAGAAAGGAAATATCAATGGAGTTAGGATCCTTGACAGTGGAGAAATCAGCAGGGCATGATGAAATGTAACTTGCACAGTCAAGGTAAGCAAGGGAATATAACAGTGGAAGGTATGAACAGCATTTTCAAACCCTCACTGGATATCCTTTTGCGGGTTGGGAGGACTGTCAGTGTTGTACTTTCATTTAAGAAGGGAATGAAAGATGGACCAAATAATTACAATTGGAATTCAACTCAAATTATTGAGGTGGTGCACCGAGGGAGGTCAAACAAACAAAGGCATACATAGTATTTTTCCATTAATTGAGTGGTGTTGAGAACCTTGGAGTGAATTTCCATAGATCAATGAAAGTAGTAGGACAGACTGTTAACAACGTTATGACTGAATACGAAATCTTTTCCTTTATGAGCTAAGATATAGGATATAACAGTTGGTTTGGCGGGGGGGGAGGTGTACAATGCTGGAACTGCATAATTCCATTAGTTAGGCCATAGTTCTGCTATGGTATCACAGAAAGGATGTAATTACACTGGAGAAGGTAAAGAGGAGATTTATGAGCATGTTGCTAGAAAAATGCAGTCATGAACAAAGATGAAATATCCTCAGCTTGTTCTCTGTGAAACAGGGGAGGCTGTGGTGAGATTTGATGTATTAAATTGGGAGGGTTGGGAGCATGACAATAGAGCGCCTATTTATCTTAGCAGAGTGGTTAGTGATGGGGGTTTGTAGATGTAAGGTGATCAGCAGAAAACTGAGAAGGGAGGTGAGGGAGCCTTTTTTTCCTCACCCCAGAGGATAGTTGCAGTCTGGAACTCTGCCTGAGAGAGTAGTAGAGGCACAAATCCTCAGACCCCTTCAGAGGTGTCTACCTATGTGATTCAAGTGTGGTAGCCTGCAAGGCTGTGGACCAGATATTGGAAAGATCATACACCATAAGATAAGGGAGCAGAATCAGGTTACTTGGCCTATCAAGTCTGTTTCACCATTTGAGTATGGCTGATATGTTTCTCAATGCCATTCTTCTGCCTTCTCCCCATGACATTTGATCCCCTCACTAAGAAAGAACTTACCTAGGGTGCATACATGAGGATCAATGGTCGGCACAACATTGTGGGCTGAAGGGCCTGTTCTGTGCTGTACTGTTCTATGTTCTATGTTCTATGTTCTATGTTCTATTTCTGTCATAAATGCACTCAATGACTTGGTCTCCGCAGCCTTCCGTGGAAATGAGTTCCACAGATTCACCACCCTCTGGCTGAAGAAATTTCACCTCATCTCAGTTTTAAAAGAGTCATCCTTTCAGTCTCAGACTGTGCCCTCAGCTCCCAGTCTATAAGTGGAAGCATATTCTCCAAATCCACACTATCTGGGTCTCTCAGTAATCTGCGAGTTTAAATCAGATCCCGCCCATCCTTCTAAACTCCATCAAGCACAGATCCTGCATCCTCAACCAGACCTCTTACAACAAGCCCTTCATTTCTGGGATCATTCTTGTAAAATTCCTCTGAACACTCTCTACTGCCAGCACATCCTTCTTAGGTACAGGGACCAAAACTGCTTACAATATTTCAAATTCAGTCTGACCACTATGTTATACAGCCACAGCAGTACATCTCTGCTCTTGTATTCTAGCCCCCTCAAAAAGCATTTTAACACTGTATGTGTCTTCCGAACTGCCAAGTGAACCTGCCTTAAGAAAATCCTAAACTAGAACCCATTGTGTTTCAGATTTCTGAAACCTCTCCTTAATTAGAACACACTCAGCACCTTTATTCTTTCTACCAAAGTGAGTAATGTCACACTTCCCACATTGCATTCCATTGGCCACTTCTTTGCCCACTGTCTTTCGACAGCTTCCCTGCCTTCTCAACACGACCTAAGATTAGTTTTCAGCTGGCACAGACACTGTATGAGTCAAGGGGTCTCTTTATGTGTCGTAAAGGTTCTACGATTATATGAATTATGAGTAAATCACATTGAAATCTGACTATTAGGACAGTAGATTTAATTTCCTAGGGTCCATTAATAAACTGGATGGGTTTTTGTCACTTTTTTTGTCACAAAGTTAATAGAACATAGAACATTACAGCACAGTTCAGGACCTTCGGCCCTCGATGTTGTGCCGACCTGTCGTACTGATCTGAAGTCCATCTAACCTACACTATTCCATGTACGTCCAAATGCTTGTCCAATGATGAGTTAAATGTACTTAAAATTGCCAAATCTACTACCGTTGCAGGCAAAGCATTCCATTCCCTTACTACTCTGAGTAAAGAAACTACCTCTGACATCTGTCCTATATCTTTCACCCCTCAATTTAAAGCTATGCCCCCTCATGCTCGCCGTCACTATCCTAGGAAAAAGGCTTTCCCTATCCACCCTATCTAACCCTCTGATTATTTTATATGTTTCAATTAAGTCACCTCTCAACCTTCTTCTCTCTAACGAAAACAGCCTCAGGTCCCCCAAGTCTTTCCTCGTAAGACCTTCCTCCCATACCAGGCAACATCCTAGTAAATCTCCTCTGCACCCCTTCCAAAGCTTCCACATCCTTCTTATAATGCGGTGACCAGAACTGTACACAATACTCCAAGTGTGGCCACACCAGAGTTTTGTACAGCTGCAGCAAAACCTCTTGGTTCCGGAACTCGATCCCTCTATTAATAAAAGCTAAAACACTGTATGCCTTCTTAACAGCCCTGTCAACCTGGGTGGCAACTTTCAAGGATCTATGTACATGGACACTGAGATCTGTCTGCTCATCTACACTACCAATAATCT
Source organism: Stegostoma tigrinum (assembly GCF_030684315.1). Taxonomy (NCBI): domain Eukaryota; kingdom Metazoa; phylum Chordata; class Chondrichthyes; order Orectolobiformes; family Stegostomatidae; genus Stegostoma; species Stegostoma tigrinum. Next base: position 36,107,064 of record NC_081379.1, read on the forward strand.
TACCATTAGCCCAGTACTTTGCCTTCCAGTTACTCCTACCGAAGTGCATCATCTCACACTTGTCCACATTAAACTCCATTTGCCACCTCTCAGCCCAGCTCTGCAGCTTATCTATGTGTCTCTGCAACCTACAGCATCCTTCGTCACTATCCACAACTCCACCGAACTTAGTGTTGTCTGCAAATTTACCAAGCCATCCTTCTACGCCCTCATCCAGGTCATTGATAAAAATGACAAACAGCAGTGGACCCAACACCGTCCCTTGCAGTACACCACTAGTAACTGGTCTCCAGGATGAACATTTCCCATCAACTACCACCCTCTGTCTTCTTTCAGCAAGCCAATTTCCGATCCAAACTGCTATATCTCCCACAATCCCATTCCTCTGCATTTTGTACAATAGCCTACTGCGGGCAACCTTATCGAACGCCTTGCTGAAATCTATATACACCACATCAACCGATTTACTCTCATCTACCTGTTTGGTCACTTTCTCAAAGAACTCAATAAGGTTTGTGAGGCACGACCTACCCTTCACAAAATTGTGCTGACTATCCCTAATCAATTTATTCTTTTCTAGATGATTGTAAATCCTATCCCTTATAACCTTTTCCAACACTTTACCAACAACTGAGGTAAGGCTCACTGGTCTATAATTACCAGGGTTGTCTCTATTCCCCTTTTTGAACAGGGGAACCACATTTGCTATCCTCCAGTCGTCTATCACTATTCCTGTAGACAATGACGAGTTAAAGATCAATGCCAAAGGCTCAGCAATCTCCTCCCTGGCTTCCCAGAGGATCCTAGGATAAATCCCATCCGGCCCAGGGGACTTATCTATCTTCACAGTCTGTAGGATTTCTAATACCTCTTCCTTGTGAACCTCAATCCCACCTAGTCTAGTAGCCAAATTATTAGATATCCAAATTTAAATTGCCCTAGCTACCATGACAGGATTTCAATAATGTCTCCGGAACATTAATGTACCAAATTACTTCTATAGTATCTTGCTGGTGGTGGTCCATTAGAACTGGGTAGCCTAAACATGTATGCAAGAACTGCATTTAGTGGTATTGTTGCTGTCGAGTAGGATGCAGATGAGAATCAGGAGGGTCTTTTGGGGACACCAGGTGGAAGGGTATGGGACAAGGGAGAAAGGACATAGCAAACCCTAGCTAAAAGTGGTCTGACAAGGCATTTCATAAAATCAGAATCCCTACACCGTGGAAGCAAGTCATTCAGCCCATCATGCTCACATCAACCCTCTGAGGATCATCTCACCCAGACCTACCTCCTTACCTCATACTGTATACCCCTTTATACAGCCATAGCAGTACATCTGTTTGTGACCTTGTATTTGAGAGGTGGGGTGGGGGTGGTGTGCAGGTGACATAGTGAGAAGTCCATTATTTTCCTTTCTGTGGCATTTTGCCCCCCCATTACAGTTTCCTTTATTTTTCCCCTCGATCAACCATTCTACACATATTGGGGCACATGGGACTTAGCCTCAAACTATCTGGCCTGGAGGTAGGGCCACAACCGCTGGGGCTCAGGAACCCTTGTTAATGTTTTGCACATAAAACATTGCTGAAAGAAACAAAACAAAAAAAAATCAAAGTTCTCTTATATCACAACAGCAGTTATGCTTCAAACCTACTTAATTAGCCACAAGGCACTGCAGATTGTCATAAGGTCATGAATGATGTTATATAAATTGAAGTCTTCCTTAAATTAAGAAATACCAGCTTCAAACTTAAGTATTCAACACTTGTCACTAACAATCTAAGAATGCATGGAAGGGAAATGAATTTCCTAGGCATACAATAGGGAAACTTGGAATAGTAGATTGGCTGCTTATTATTCACTCAGCAAGTTGCCACTCCCTTGACTTAAGGGAGTATTGGGAATGGTAGATCCAAGCAAACTGCCTTTGCCTATCTTGCATTCTTCCAAAGTTTAATTTAACCTCCCCTATGTTTAACTGGATAGATAATTGCCTTGTGCTCCTGTACTTTGTATGTTTAAACTGTTTGCTTTCCTCATGTAGACAATCCTGAACGAAAAAGACAGGAATGATCTCGAGTGGTCTCCAAAGAAACTACATCTTTCCATGAACTCCCAATTGCATTTGGCTTGCTGCGAAAGGCCAGCAAGTTCAGAGAGCTGCCTGAATTCCTGTGGGCCTGAATGTACCTCAGTGGCTGGCTTCTCTGCTCAGTGTTGGGCCAACTTCTAACTTTCATCTCATGTGAGCCACAATCAGAAATGCCTTAACCATTTATCAGAGCTCTGATTTAAAGACACCCAGCTGAATTGAATCACTAAGTTATTTATAAGGCTAACATGCCAATTAAGGTGGCTACTTGGTGATTTCTGCACCTTACCACAGATTTTTTTCACATTCAGCGCTCGTTATGCTTTAACTCTTGGTGCATCTGAACCCCAGAAATGAGCTTGGAATAAATGTTGTTTGTTCCTGTTATTGGGCCAGCAAATACAAAAAAAAACTCAATTAAATCTCACATAAATGTAAAAATCAGTGCACAGACTGCATATTGAACCATTTTATGCTGTCAAACATACCACTTTGCCCAGCTTTTAAGTTGAGGACTTGAATTTCCTTCCAACAAAGGATTAATCTGGGATCAAAATAGGCCCATTAAAAAAAAGTTTTATTTTTTAAATATGCACATGAATAATTTAGCAGGAAGATTTTTTTTCTGTAATGTGTATATGATAAAATTGAAAAACTTTTATAAAGAATAGGTTAATATTTGATACATACTACACAAGCCTTACCCATAGTGGTTTGACAAGCTTCAGGCTCATCTCCAATCCATGCAGTCCTAAAGCCCTCTTCTACTTCATCCAGCAATTGGACACACTTTGGCGTATCTATTTACGCCTGGGCGGTGGGAATCCCCAGTGCCAGGCTCTCTACATGGGAGCTCTCCCTCTGTCCCTTGTGGATCTGGTGTGGGGGTGTTGTGTTATTCGCAGCAGTGCTTTGTAAAAGCAGACTCGCAGTCTAAATGTTCAACTTGTAATACTGTGGAGTGCATGGACCATGTGTCTATTAGTTGTGGGCATTTGCAGTCCTTTTTTAGTTGCCTGAAGAACCTTTCGCTCTGCTCTTGGTTGCACTTCAGCCCCATTCTCCTGATCTTTGGGCTCACGGTGCGAAGGGATGTGGGAAAGTCGGTGGATCTCCTCGTGGGTCTGTTCCTGGGCCTGGCTAAGCTGGTCGCTAATAGGCCCAGGGAGCGGGCCATGGAGGGGGTTATTTCAATCGACTGCCTGCCCCTCTTCTGCTGTTACATTGAAGCCTGGGTGTCACTGGAGAAGGAGCATGCGATGTCCACAAATGCTGTGGATGCCTTTAGGGAGAGGTGGGTGGGTATTACTTGGGGTGGAGTGCGTTATTTCCACCTCCAATGCTATTTTGATTTAATCTCTATCCTTCCCCACAGCCCGCCTCACTTTTTTTTTGTCATGTAAGCGTTGCCCTTATTGGGCTTTGCTTGTTTTTGGATTCCTGGCCACACGGGTGCTTTTCTTAGTGGTGGAAATATTGAATAAAATTATTTGCACAATGGCGTCTTCACTGATTTCCCATACTTACACACATACAACATGGGTGCTGTACAGAAATAAATAACTATGGCTATACAAAGCAAAGAAAATATAAACTGGGGATTTAGAATCTCAAAAAAAAGAGTCCCAGGGTCATACAGCAGAAAAACAGACCCTTCAGTTCAACCAGTTCATGCTGACCATGTTCCCAAACTAAACTAGTCCCACCTGCCTGTGTTTGGCCCATATTCCTCCAAACCCTTCCTCCTCATGAACTTATCCAAATGCCTTTCAAAAGTGGTACTTGTACCTGCATCCATCGCTTTCTCTGGCACTTCACTCCATACTCCAACCACTCTGTTTAAAAAAGTTTTGCTCTTCAGGATCTTTATAAATCTCTCTCCTCTCATCTTTAAAATATATCCCCTGGTTTTGTACTCCCCCATCCATGCTGAGGAAAAGAAAAACCATCAATCATCTTATCTATACCCCTCATGATTTTATAGACCTCTCTAAGGTCACCTCTACACCTCCTACACTCCAGTGAAAAAAGTCCTAGCCTTTCCAGTCTACTTTTATATCTCAAACCCTCCATTCCCAGCAACGGCTTGTTGATTTTTTTTCAGTTAAGTAATGTTCTTCCTATAACAGAGCAATCAGAACCGCACACAGTACTCCAGAAGAGACCTCACCAGCGTTTTGTACAACCTCAACATGACATCCCAACTCCTACACTCAGTAATCCGATTAATGAAGGTAGGTGTGTGGAACACCTTCTTAACCACCCTGTCTACCTGTGAAGCAAATGTCAAAGAGTTATGTTCAGAGATAATGGGAACTGCAGATGCTAGAGAATCCAAGATAACAAAGTGTGTAGCTGGATGAACACAGCAGGCCAAGCAGCATCTTAGGATCACTAAAGCTGATGTTTCGGTGTCTAGGCCCCAAATGTACCTGAATCCCTAGGAGTCTCTGTTCTGCAACACTACCCAGCCCTGCTATTAATTGTATAAGTTCTGTCCTTGTTTGCATTATCAAAATTACCTTCACTTCACCTCTCTCTGTGCACAGTTCTGATGTTAATTTTGTTCATGTCTGTATTGGCTTTTGAAGGTATGAAGCAGTTTATTATGACACATCAACTATAACTGACTACACAAGAGTGTACTGTAAGTTCAGAATTCCCAGATAGAGCAGTCAGTCCTTTTCACTTGCTCTTCTACAAAGAAGACCAGCTGAATAAGGGGAGAGCATACTGTTTGGTCTGGCTACTCCTGAAGCAGGGAGAACATGAGTGATCAAAGAAACTGTGACTGTTCAAGGAACTTCACAGGAGCATTGTTTAATTTTTGACCCACAGGCCAGAATCACTAATATCACTGTGTGGAACTGACTGGTGTGGTGAGCACCTGCAAGATGAACTCAGCCTTGATTATAGCAGAGATCATTTTGAATAAAAGGAACTTGATAATACTTAGTCCTTTTAGGAATTTTCTAAAGCGTATTATTTTAATGGGGGTCTATAGGTGAGAGGCTGGAAAAGCACGGCAGGTCAGATAGCATCCAAGAAGCAGGTAAGTCTATGTTTCAGGCCTAAACGGGCCCTGGTTTTTTCCCTCTTCTGGAAGATTTCTGCACTGGGTTGGAACTTGGTGAGGGATGTAGCGCAGAAGGGTAAGTATTCAGAGAGGGGCAGAGCTGCTGCAGTAGAGATGAGCAAGAAAGACTGAGAGAAGAAGTGTTTGTCCTGCTACCTCAAACACCGTGAGATTGCGGTTAGTTTGATGGACCAGCAGGTGTTTTCCTTACAATTTCAAATAATCTTAGGGTTATAAACACTCATATAAACTAGGCACACTTTCTTGGGAAAAGCTTTACAGAGGGTCAAGAATCGATTGAGAAAAACAATATGTTGTGAGTAGGCCACAGTTGATTCTATCAGTAACCTAGAGGCAGGGATTAGTTCCTGATCTGTGACTGTAACTTCTCCAGAGGTGAGTATGGTAACACTTTCCACACAGTGAAAGTGAGTTGCAAGTTGATTCAGCACCAATATTAAGAAGGGAATTGAATGCATTCATAGAATCACTAGTGTGGAAAGAGGGCATTCAGCCCATCAAGTCTGCAGAAATCACCGAGAACCAGACCCTCGCACCCCCCTCCCCAATCATTGCAACCCTTTACTTACCATGCCTGAGTACTATAGGGCATCTTGGCATGACCAATCAACCCAACCAGCACTACTTTGGGCTGTGGGGAAAAAAAACAGAGCCCTCAGAGGAAACCCACATAGACACTGAGAATGTGCAAACTCCACACACACAGCCACCAATGCTGCAATCAAACCCAGGTCCCTGGCAGTGTGAGGCAGCAGTGCTAATCACTGAGACACAGAGTCACTGTGCCATCATGCCATTTGCAATGAATAGAAGTAGAAGAAAACAGTGAAAGAGCAAGGAAGTGGGACTCATTAGTATCTCTTTCAAACAGCCGGCACATGCAATACTGAGCTGCTGCATTTTTCTGTTTTAGATGGCTATTAGTCATGGTAATAGCACAAAGAACTCTTATATGCTTAATATATCTTTTTACATATTACCACGATAAAACAAAAATGCAAATAAATGCACAGTTATTGAGTCATTTTGCACACATTTCATGCGACCCAGATCAGGATGAATGAGTGCTTTAACATACAGTACAAGCAACTGGAACTCGAGATACCTTTTGAAGCATTCCAAAATCATTATTGCAAATAACTCATGATTGACTGCAAGTACTCCATCAACTTCAGTGAAAATGCATTCTGAGAATATTGTAACTTTCTAAGCTGTTCATTTACCCAGTTCTGTTCATGGATCATGAATTACGATGAAAACAGAAATTCAGCAATTTTTCCGGAAATGAAAAAAGTCCGAAGCCCATTTCTAAAGTACGTTTGAATCAGCTGCAACTGCGAGTAATTCAATCAAATTTAATCTGAATTTAAAGTGAATCCCACCAAATGAACAAATCTTTCCTCTCAATAAAAACTGAAAGAAAACTGCGGATGCTGTAAATCAGAAACAAGAACAGAAGTTGCTGGGAAAGCTCAGCAGGTCTGGCAGCATCTCTAGAAGAGAAACCAGAGTTAACATTTCAGGTTGAGTGAGCCTTCCTCAGATTTCCTTGCTCTTGATTTACTTCCAGAACTGGCATTCCATAAAGCATCACAGACCTATGGACCTAAGTAATATGCTCAGATAAAATTTAGGCCGGTTATTTACTTGAATGAATTCATCTTGGTGAATATAACTGGATAAGGAATTATCATAGAGCAAGTTTTTTTTAATAACTGTAAATTAGCTCTTTCTCTGTGTCAGCATTCAAAGTGAATGTTAGAATTTTTTTCACATTGTAGTAGCAAGCATGGTATTTTAATTTTTGTATTTCTCGTGGCATCAGGCTAAAGTTGTTGTAAAACACTTCTTTTTAACATTGTCGTATTAAGTGTAAGCATGTGGGTTTCAGAAAGCTTTGTTAAAGGGCAGATCTTTGTAAAACTCACTGGAAGTCCAGGGCTAAACCAACAGCAAGCAACAAATGATGAGACCTATACTTAAACTCTGCTATATTATTGACAAAGATCATTCAAACATCTATTTTAAAAATAATCCGCTGCCATCATTATCATAACATTACAAGAACAGCAGATATACATACCTCTTTTACTAAAAGAAACCAAGAGCCTGCCTAGCACTCAGATGTTTCAGCTTACAAAATAGTTGGCTATAATTCAACACTACAGTTATTGGAAGGGTATTATTAAGCTGAAGAGGCTTCAGGCTGTTGAGGGCGTTCAGGTGTTATCAGGCTGTTGCCAAGTATAGAAGGTTTGAGTTATTAAGAAAGGCTAGATAGGCTGGAATTTTTTTCACTGGAGAGTAAGAGGTTGACAGATGATCTTATACAGGTTTATACAGAGGGGGTGGTTCACACGTTGAAGAAGCTTCCCAAGGAAGTGGTGGATGTGGGCACAGTTACAATGTTTAAAAGACACTTGAATAAGTATGTGAATAGGGAAACTTTAGAGTGTATGGTCTAAGGGAAGGCAGGTGGAGCTAGTTTAGTTTGGGATTATGTTTGACATGGACTGGTTGGCTCGTATGGCCCATGCTACATGACTCTATGCCACACAATCAGATAGTGGCTTATTGGCTGTTTTGGATACATGTGTAGCTAAATTTGGCTATTTCCTCTGTTGCAAAGGATGGGCTGCAATGAGGGAATGAAAATAGAGCATTCATTAACAAAAGCTGAAAGCAAAATGTTAATGACCATTACATAAGGCTCCTCTATTCTGCTGTGTATTGACGGTAAACTTGGGAAGTCATGCATTCTCCACATTGGATTTTATTGGGATGGCAGTGACCTTTTGCAATGGGCAAGAAAAGTGGAGACCACTGAAGTAAACTTAATGCATGGTTCAATTGAGGCCAATCTGAGAGGTCTAGAGGGTGTGGGGGAGAAGGAAGTTGAGGTGAGTGCTGCTCTGGTGAGAGGCATTACGATCAGGAGCCTCTCAACGGAGCACCTGAGTAGGAGGGCCCCTATGTACCCACCTTTGACCAACAGCCCCCCTCCCACTCACCTAACCTGATCTCACCATGAAGCTGAGCACCAACCTGTCACTGGTAAAATGCTGTCGGCAGTGAGAAGAGGTCATTAATTGGCCATCTACGGGTATAATTGGCATCTAATGAAGACAGCCATCTGCCACCTTTCCCTTTGTTAACAGCATACCTTTATTGCTAAGAGGTGACATATAGATAACCCTCCTTCCTGATTTTTGACTGGAACTGGAAGCCAGTGCAGTAATTCACACCAGTTGCTGTGTGCGGGACATGGGAGTCAGTGCACGTGTGCATTGCTACATAGTTTAGGGCAAACATTGCTGAGGATCCATTATGCAACACAAACTAACTCAGCAAGGAAACCAAGCAGTACTTAATTCACACAGAAGTTAGGGGAAATCTGTCATTCTTTTTCCCCAAAAGGCTGAATATGCTTGGATAGCTCAAAGTTGATACCAGACTGAAAAACGCAGCCTCTGTATTGTTTATATTTGTTATTCTGGTGGTACACACAGGAATTTTTTCTCCCATTCCTTTTGCAACTGTACAGGCTGTTAGTGAGGTTCCACCTGGAGTACTGTATACAGATTTAGTCCCTGTATTTAAGGGCAGTATTGGCTTTGGACGCTATTCAAACGAGTTTCAGTTAGCTGATCCCTGGGATGAAGAGATTGACATATCAAGAATGGCTAAGCAGGTTAAGGCTTTTTATTGAATTGAACAAACAAAAAACCAAATTGATGGAGAAACTCAGTAAGTCTGGCAGCGTCTGTGGAGAGAAAAATAGAGTTAATATTTTGAGTGCTGTGACCCTTCTTCACTGTGCATTAATCACAATGAGATGATTTTGTGAAACATGTAAAAAGTGGAAGCATAACAACCTGTAAACTGACCGATCAGAATCAGTCAGTATTCTTTATAAAACTTCTACTTTCTTGCAATAGAACTTCTATCTGCTTTATGGGATGAAAATCAAAATGATATCTCTTTACTACATTCCCAGGATGCAATTAACCTGTACTATACAATTACTATATAGCTCTCAGTCAAAAAAAAGTTGATTTTAAATAGTTCAGATCTTTGCTATGCAAGTTAGTTCATAGAATCCCTCCGAAGAGCATTCCTCTCAGAACCACCTCCTATCCTATACCCTGCATTTCCCATGACTAACCTGCTGAACCTGCATGTCCCTGGAGACTAAGGGAATTTAGCATGGCCAATCCATCTAACTTGCACATCTTTGGGCAGTGGGGCGAAACTAGAGCACCCAGAGGAAACCCACACAGGTACAGAGAAATCAGGCAAGCTCCACAGAAACACTCACTTGAGGGTGGAATCAAACCCAGTTCCTTGCTGAGGCAGTAGTGAAAACCATTGAGCCACTGTGTGGAGACCAATATATTTGTTTTGATTTAATACATTAATGTTGGATAAATTGCTGGGCCTGACTATTCTACCAGAACAAGGGGAAGCTGTCCTCTTGATTCTTATGCAGTTACAGTTCAGGCAAAACTGTGAGGAGCTGAAGAACATTTTGACAAACTTTTACACTGGAGGTAATTTACCTTAACACCATCATTAACAAAAATTAGACAGCCATTCACAGAATAGTGTAACAAGAGGATATTCTGGCAATATTGAGAAAATGGTCTCTATTGACTTGTTTTCTATATTTAGTGAATTAAAAGCTAAATTTTATGAAACTGTAAATGCAAAAATAAAGAAGGAGAAAAATCCATTTAAAAAATACATCAAGAGTTAATGCCACTTTTTGGGCTGACAATGTTTTACTCTAAAAGTGTGAAGAATCAGGCTTTGAATGTTCAGAGACAACGAGAACTACAGATGCTGGAGAATCCAAGATAACAAAGTGTGGAACTGGATGAACACAGCAGGCCAAGCAGCATCTCAGGAGCACAAAAGCTGATGTTTCGGGCCTAGACCCTTCGTCAGAAAAGGGAAATGGGGAGAGGGTTCTGAAATAAATAGGGAGAGGGGGAGGTGGACTGAAGATGGATAGAGGAGAAGATAGGTGGAGAGGAGAGTATAAGGAGGGGATAGGTCAGTCCGGGGAGGACAGACAGGTCAAGGAAGCGGGATGAGGTTGGTAGGTAGGAAATGGAGGTGCGGCTTGAGGTGGGAGGAGGGAATAAGTGAGAGGAAGAACAGGTTAGGGAGGCGGGGACGAGCTGGGCTGGCTTTGGGATGCAGTGGGGGGAGGGATGAGCTGGGTTGGTTTTGGGATGCAGTGGGGGAAGGGGAGATTTTGAAGCTCGTGAAGTCCACATTGATACCATTGGGCTACAGGGTTCCCAAGCGGAATGTTGTCCACAGCGGAGGTCTTTAGTCTGATCATGATAACTAACTTTTAATAAATACATGCTACATGTGAATATTTAGAAGGGACAAGGATATCAGATTAAACAGAATCTGCTAAAGGACTTGGTCCTAATTTAAGTGTTTTCATTTCTATGATGGAATCTATTTGGTTGGAACCCTGTGATGGCAAGAAAGGTAGGAAAAGGAGGAGTTGTTCCAGACTGCTAATTTCTAAAATGAATAAAACAAGTGTAAGATATCATTTAAGTAATTGAAGTAATTAATGAAAACAACATGGAAACTTTGAATTATGAACTGCAGTAATTGCTCACATTTGGATCTTGCTCTGTAGAATAAAATTATCATGCATTTGCCTCTAGATGTAGTAATGATCCAGAATCTACAGCAATATCCAAACTCTGCATTTTCCAAATTATTTTCAAATTTTTAATGTGACAAAAAATACAACTATAAATTGGAAAAATTCATTTGAATATATCCCATCTCAACTAAGTTCATTTTGGATGGCTAAAATGAAAAATCAAACTTGAGTTGAAAGAAAGATGTGAGAGTAAGAGAAACATATTGAGTTTCCAGGAAAAAGAGATGAAACCCAAAGTCACGTTCTGCTGTCATTGCATTGACTCAGGTTTTCCAAAGCTTCTCTGAACGAGAAGCTGAGTCAAATGCTAATCTAATGTCTGCTATGGAATGGGCTAAGTAGAATGTCATCTTAAATACGTTTCTACAGAACAGGAGAGATGGGGTACAGAAATAGAGACACAATGGAAAAAAAGGTTTCATTTACCTTTTGTGACTGCATGTCATTCCCAATGCACTTCACAGCCAATAAGAAAGTTCTTAAGGTGTAATACTGTTTAAAATATAGGGAATGAGAGACCTGTTTGCAGTATATCACAAACAAATATGAGAAAATAACCAAATAATCTGTTTTTTTGATATTTACCAGGATGCCAGGTCTTTGAATAACACCATGAAATATTTGATGTCTACCTGACAGACAACAGCTTAAAATTTCATCGAAAGGATGATGCCTGTGAGAATATAATGCTTCATCAATGTTACATTAGACTGCTAAAGCAGATTATTTACTCACATGTGCAGAGTGGTATTTGAACACACAACCTTTTGAATGGCATGCTGGCTCAGTGGTTAGCATCGCTGCCTCATAGCACCAGGGGCCTGTGTTTGATTCTGTCCTCGGGTGACTGCCTGTGTGGAGTTTGTACGTTTTCACTGTGTCTGTGTGGTTTTTCTCTGAGTGTTCCGGTTTCTTCCCACTGTCCAAAGATGTGTAAACTACTTGGATTAGCCACTGGAAATGCAGAGCGACAGAGATAGCATAGAGGGTTGGTGTGGATGTGTTGGGCTGAATGTCCTGTTTTCACATTAAAGGGGTGCTATGATTATGATTCAATGATCCACCACTGCCAACAAAATTGCTGACATAGTTTAAATCTTTAAAACAAAGGTCCATCTTTGAAAAAGAATGGAATTATATTTGCCAGGAATCTAATTCCATGTGCTCCGGTTTCCTCCCACAATCAAAAGATGTGCAGGCTAGGTGGATTGGCCACGCTAAATCGCCCGTAGTGTTCAGGGGTGTGTAGGTTATAGGGGGATGGGTCTGGGTGGGATGCTTCAAGGGGCGGTGTGGACTTGTTGGGCTGAAGGGCCTGTTCCCACACTGTAGGGAGTCTAATCTAATCTAATTTAATTGGAAGTTTTATGTAAGACTATCAGGACCCTGGAGCAACTTTGCATTGATGTCACAGCAGCTCATGACTGAACATAAATAGCACAACATGTAGGCACATTTTCGTGCCTATCCACCCCATGCTACCAGAAGCTTGAGGGATAGTTTTGTTGGTAATCCTTTCACTGAAGTTCGAACCTTTTTTTTAGAATAAGCACTGTTAACATTTAATATTTCAGATCTTTTTGGGTCTGGATATAAGGCCTCTTAGTGCTTTAGGATGCCAGTGCACCTCACATAACTTGGCTCACTGGTCTCCAAACCAACATCAAACTGCATTCGCAATAGAAAATCAGGAGCTCTCAATATTTGGAGTCCTTGTTCCAGCCCGTCCTGTGGCTCTCACTGTCTTCGCAAATTTTACGAATATTGAGGATGCAGAAGTAAGGCTCATCATTCATTGACAGGTAACAGTGTCTGGCCCTGTGGATGTGATGGATAGGGTAATGAGGGGTCCAGATGGTGTGCGTCATGTGCCATCTGATATCTGCTCCTATTCATCCTCCCACACTAAATCAAATGACAAGGAAGCACCGAAGCAATCCTCATTATAATGAGGTGTCTGTCTGTTTAAATGCACACCACAACTGTTTCCTTCCGATGCCCAACTAACAAGAATCTGTCTCAACAATAATGTCGGACTCATGAAGACGGATTGAACATATCGTGCCTCTGACAAAGGAAGCACCGAATTTTCCAGGCTCTGCATTAATGAGTAGCAATCGAAGAATTAATGAGGAACCCAATCTTTGGGCACAGTAGCAGGCTGATAGTTCAAACAGGTCTCAGGAATTTCCCGCTGGAGACCAGCAATTCAGGCAAGTAATTCCAAGTGGAGGCTGCTAACGTGAAATGATTAGAAGTGCTCAAATAAAGTGGCTGGAAAACTTAACTAACAATCTCATACTCTGCTTAACGTTGCGGAATGTATCAAAACTGAAATTGAGAGTCACTGGACCCAAAACATTAACTCTGTTTCCTCCTTTACTGCTGCTGTCAGATCTGCTGAGCTTCTCTAGCAACTTTGTTTTACTTCAATCATGGGACCTACTGCACACCACCTGATAATTAGTTGTATTGACATCAATGAAAGCACATATCAGTTGGGTTTTTTAAAATGGAATATTCAAGGTAAAGTCCCTGTCCCCACCACCTCAACTCCCCAACATGATCATTTTGCACTCTCGTACACAACAAATTTCTGTTTCCTACTACTAGCTTCCTAGCTACTCTATTTTTCGCTTTAAATAAGCCAAACTAGACAACACTTTGTGATTCAAATCATCTTATATTCATTTCTGTCGTGGTGATATCCAACATTATTTTAGCCTTGTCCTTTTCCTTGAGTGTTCTTATATCATTTAATATAATTGGCATTTTCTCTGATCTATTATAAATGACAGCCATTATAGTGCAGCCTTATAATGCAGATAACATTAAATTGCACTGAGTATAGGTTTACTGTGAGATTAGCACTTTTTAAATTGCTACTCCTATACTATCTGATGTGCAAATATCGATGTCAAAGTATTAACGTTGGCAAAAAATAGTTTTGGAAATTTAGGATCACCCTCACTTCCTATTAAAAGATCAAACAGTTAAATCAAACATATAAAAAACAGTATCATTAACTCAACTGTCCTTTTCTCCTTCTGAGTATTTGCTTATGAATGCTAATGACCTCATTAAAGGTATACATTTGGAGGAGTTAAAGTGCTCAAAAATATGCCAAATCCATATTCCTCATAATTAGAGGAAAAATATGGATTATTGATCTGTACATAAAGTAACAGCTTTTTCACAAAATCTGCCACTAACTCAGTTTTCTTGAATTTAAATTGGAAGATAAAGCTGGTCAAGGAAGCTGTTATGTTTTCATTATATTCTATAAACTGGATCATACGAGTAACATTGATTGAAAGGTCATGAACTTCAGCTCCAGCACTGCAGTTCTGATGCTGCTCGAGCCAAGTGCAGGATAAATGGTGGGATATGTGTTTTCCATGACATCCAAGGGCCTGTCCCATCACCATGTTTTGATAGGCATTATTGTGGATATCAAGAAGCATGAAGTGTGAGCAGATTGACTATGTGAGCAGATTACAATGCCTAATTCTGGTTTAGAGACATAAGAGCTAGGAGCAGGGGTAAGCAAAGCAACCCTTCCAGTATGATCTGCCATTTAATACGAACATAACTCCTGAGGAGCCATTTTGGACCCCACTTCTCTTTACAAATGAACAGTAGAAGGCTCCCACCCATGCTTTTTCTTTAAAAGCCCATTTTACTAATCAGCCCGTCAAGAGATTTGATGGCACAGCTCTGGAGTAAATGGGGCTTAAACCTAGGCTTCCCTGGTTGAGCACAAGGACGCTATCACTACACCACAAGAGGGCCCCCAAATTATGAGTTCCATTCACTTCCATTAGCAAGCAGGCACAGCACACCTTGCCCAACTAACAAGGGAGCATAACACCATAAACATTCCAGTGAGCGCTATTTCCCACCTACCTTCTGTTGCAGTGGCAGTGGAAGCAATGTGTTGTTAGAGGAGCTGACTGAAGTTCTGTAAGTCAGGAGGCTGTGATAAAAGAGTGGTGTGAAACCTAGGAAGGTTCTCTGAATTAATCACGAGCCCCTGGTCATGCAGAGAGTTGCTGCAATTTCTGTATGTCTGCAGTTCCTTGAAAATTGATTAGAGGCAGCAGAGGAGAGATGTTGTCTTGGAGTAAAGGGTTAACAAATGTCCATATGCTGGAAAGCGTTCAGTTTTTTTTTCTGTAGTTTTGATTGTGGGCTGAAATGGGAAAAGAAGGATTTTTGAGGGATTGCTGCTATATGAAAAACATGTAAGCTGATAGTCATTGGTAAGTACTGTTTACACAGCAGTTGGTAGATAGTTTGCAGATGAGCTGGAGCCACGAATTACATACAAATGGAGATTTACCTGGCAACAGGGAGATGGTTCATTCTGTGGGTTAGTGACGATATTACTGATGGTTGAGGCCTTCTGCTTGCCAGTGATTAGCCCCCTGGTGGTTGAACATTTTGGGAGAGCCAACAAAATAGGGAGAAATCATTAGATCTCCACTGGCTCAGGAGATCCCTTTGTTCTCTGCAGTAAAAACCACAATGAGCCTGAAGATAAACATGTTATTTTTCCTTCAGCAGCTGCTATAAGCTACAACTTTTTTAAAGTTAATCAGTCAGAGATCTTTTATAAATCATCCTATGTCTCTTAAAATCAAGTGAAGTCATCTGGAGAAGGAAGATCCAGAAGCAGCATTCTGATCAGCTCAAGAATTAAATGAACTGTAGAAGGCACCCAGCCACACTTTTCTTTAAACCTATTTTTTCAATCAACCCGTTCAGCAATGTTGTGACACACCTCAGGAGCAGGTGGGACTTGAACCCAGGCTTCCTCTAGCCAGGGCAGTGACACTAGCACTGCATCACAAAAGGGCCACCCACTCAGCAAATCTTGTGAACAGGGACCACTGAACGTCTTTCCTTGTGCACTTAATACCTATTTTCTTTTTCGCTATTTGAGTCTCTTTGTTTGTGTGTGTGTAAATGGAGACTTTATAAGGGAATTAGAGTTCTAATTTATCGTAGTTATATGCTGATTATTCATAATTGTTTATCTATAGCAAATGAAAAGCTTACTTTTTTTTCATAAATGGTCATTCTTGTTAAGTGCAGAAACCTGGTCTATGCTTTCTATTAACCTGGGTCTAATAGATAGATAAATTGGGGAATTTCTGCACACTTCTTAAAATCTTTAACTTCTGTGATAACTCTTGGAATAATAAGGTTTGATTTTTCATTGCACTACTCAAGTGAAGTGCAACAAAGTAAATAGGAAAGCTGTGTGAAAAATGATGTATTAGATCACACGATGATGAAAAGACACTGAACAAAGAAGCAAGAGTATGGACCTTGTGTTTAGTCTAGGTGTAAAAGAGTTAGTATTCTGTGAATAAAGAGCTTCTTTGAAAATATCTTATCCTCCAGCTATTTATAGTGCAGTAGTACATCCAACTCCCTCAAGGCAGTTTGCACAACTGCAGAGGGAGCAGGAGAAAGACTCTCAGTAGGAATCCTTGGGATCTAGACAGCACATCTCCTACACTTGCAACCAGAGCAGTGTCTGAGAGAGGTACACTTCACCAAGCAATCAGCTAAAAAACTTTGCCATCTCTTTATCTTTGGACTGTGAACCTCACATACAAAGGCAGGACAAGAACAGGGCAAAGATAGTGGTGCTAATGCCCAACCATGTTACCAAACCTTTCAATAGCAGTGGTAGTGGAATCTTCCAGGCTGGATATTTTGGTGACATCACCAACATTTTTCAATTCACCTGTACCAATGGACCTAGGTGGTCACCAATCCCCTTTACAGCAGGAGAAGACTACAGTGAACGTAAAATCTTTACATCTTTTTAAGGCAGATTCTTGATTACCAAGACAATGAAAGATTATTGGGCACGTGCTGGAATGTAGAGTTGAGGTTCAGATGAGGTCAGCTATGATTTTACTGAACAGCAGATCAGACCTGAAGGGTCAAGCGGCCGATTTTTGTTCCTTGTTCACATGTGCATTATTAATTTCTCTTTAATGTGGAAAAAAAAAGGAATGAGAGGGCGTGCCTTTTTTTAATTGGCCAACAGGCTTCCCAATGGTGCAGGGTGTTATTGCTTAGTTTTGTGACACCACGCTAAGAAAAACTGGAGAGCCATCCACAGAATGCTTCAATGAGCGAATATTCCAGCAACATTCAGGAAGTGGTCACTCTTGACTTGTTCTCTACACTTCAAGGATTAAAAACTGAAAATTCTGAAGCTGAGGAGGGGCCAATGGACCGGAGGCATTAACTCTGGTTTTTGTCTTCACAGATGCTGCCAGAACTTACTGAGCTTTTCCAGCAACTTCTGCTTTCATTGTATCGGAGAGCCTAGGAGCCCTTCCTCTGGTCTGCTACCCCCATTCCTTCTTTCTCAGAATGTCTTTCCCAGCCAATTCCAGCTATTGCTGCAGCCAGACTGGACCTCCACTTTAATAAGTGCAGACCATAGCTTTAACTGTTAGATAGTAAGAACTGCTGATGCAGGAGTCAGAGACAACAGTGTGGAGCTGGAGGAACACAGCAGGCCAGGCAGCTTCAGAGGAGCAGGAAAGTTGACGTTTCAGGTCAGGATCTTTCTCTAGAAAATATCTTTTTTCTGAAGAAGGGTCCTGACCTGAAACATCAACTTTCCTGCTGCCTGGCCTGCTGTGTTCCTCCAGCTCCACACTGTGTTATCTATAGCTTTAACTGTTGTAAGCTTTGCAACAAGTTGTTGCCCCTGCAATCACTCAGCACAAGTCTGCACAGTACAATCACGGAAGTGAGCAGCAGGAAAAGATTTGCCTTCTGATTGGCTCATTTTTCTCAGGCTTCAGAGATTCCCCACTGTTGTCCCCACGCCCCAAAATGTTTTCTGCTATGTGCTCCACTGAACAAGGAAGAACAGAATTTTCTCTCAGGCTCCCCCCTGTGTCTGATTTCAGAACTGCTGCTGGGTTGTGTTTCTTTAAAGAATGATGAGCAGTATAAACAGACCATAACGAAAATCATGTATTTTTCTTAAAAGAAAACATATAACAGTTTAAAAAGAGTCTTTAAAAAATTATAGCTGTAACATGCATGACTGTTTAATGTTGATATCTGAAGAAAGACTTGTATTTATATAGAACCATCCACACTGCACCAAATAGCCCAAGGCGTTTTATAAGCAATGAGCTTTCTGAGATGTAATTTAGGCAACATGGCAACTAGTTCTCTGACTGACCTTCTGTCCAGCACTAATTCTCATTATCATTTACTTAGTCACTTCCATAAATATTAATCCCTGCTTCTCCAGCTGCCACATCTACAGCTAGCTCAAAGTCCAGCATATAGTGACTTAAGCTGTTTCTTAGAACTGTATCAAGCTACTTTGTGCACTCAACAAAGTGTAAATTGCAGTGTCGGGTATGTACGTGAGCAAGATTTGATAAATGATAATGAAATAGCTACTTTGTCTTCAGTTTTTGATGCTACACACCTTTATGCATCAAGTGATAATCCATAACAAGACACAATCTATATTTTTAAAGTTTCCATAAGCATTCGGCATGCACCTATAGAATAATCTATCAAACTTCTAAGATTTATCTACCTACAGTCTAGTGCAATGAATAATGATTTAAATAATGACTATTCTGAAGTGATTTCAGGATTCTAGTTAAGCTATAGGTTCAAATAGGGTTGAGAATTATTTTTTGTTATTGCATTTTATGGTTATTGTCTGAATGTTATCATCAAAATACAGCTTTGGAAACATTCCAGTCTGCTTGTTTACGATTATTTAAAATTTATTGTTTGCACATCATTTAGATACTCAAAAGACCATGGAAATAAATGTTTTCTGTTGCTGATATGCAATGTTCTAAGTAGGACAAATAGGGTTAACTGCCCTGTTTTCATTCAAAATATCTATATTGACCTTAAGAGATCAGGTAGGCCTTTCATGTTTCATGTCATGCCTAAAAGATCGCACCATCAACAGTGCAGTACTCTTTCATTATTGCATTAAAGGAGGATGAGGAATGGGGCAAGGACAGATTGCGGGGAATACCAGAGTTAAAAGAGGGAGAGGGAAGATGAATCATTGCAAAGAATTCTCTGATTATGATTTAGGCTGATACGAATTGAATCAGGTGGGCAGAATCACAGCCAAGTGGATAATTGTGATATTTACTTTAGTGTGAGGTGTCGTGGGATGTTTTGAGAGAATTCTGAAAAGGCTTCCAGTCCAAAACGTCAGCTTTCCTGCTCCTCTGATGCTGCCTGGCCTGCTGTGTTCATCCAGCTCCACACTGTATTGACTCTGACTCCGGTATCTGAATTGATTATTATCTCTGAGTGACTTCTAACCCCACTATGAAGCCTCTTCCAAGGATGCCCATCTTGAAGAAGTTGTCCTCCTCCCTCTGGAAAGATCGAGTTCTGAAGAAGGGTCCCACCCCGAAATGTCGACTCTCCTGCTCCTCTGATGCTGCCTGACTTGCTGGGTTCCCACAGCTCTACACTGTGTTGACTCTTGGGATGCTTTATTTTGTAACAAGTGTCATTTTGCTGTTGTAGAGAATGTTATATT
This sequence comes from Stegostoma tigrinum, assembly GCF_030684315.1. Lineage (NCBI taxonomy): Eukaryota > Metazoa > Chordata > Chondrichthyes > Orectolobiformes > Stegostomatidae > Stegostoma > Stegostoma tigrinum. Next base: position 36,126,529 of record NC_081379.1, read on the forward strand.
CACCATATCAAAGGCTACCAATAGGTTGAGGAGGGAGAAAGGGGAGAGTTACCACTCTCACAGTCACATAGGATGGCATTTTGACTTTGTTAGGAGCTGTCAGGAATTGAAATCTCACTGGAGGGATTCAAACATGGAAACTCCAGGAAAGATGGCACAGATTTTGGAATTACAACACATCGAAGGAATTTGGAGATGAATAGGAGGCTGGGGATGGGATAAGGTTGGAGAAGTGAAGAGTGATTTTTTTTTTAGTTTTTGCTTGTTGCCTGCTTTTAAGTTGAATCAGGTGAAATGTGCATTTCTGTTCGTTCTGACAAAAAGGCTTTTATTATTGTGTGAAGCTTTCAGTACGTGAAAATGCACCACACTCTGAGCCCATCCGATAATCCTAAATTGATTGAGAGTGTAATTCAAAGGACACTCGGGATTATTTGACAAGTGATGACTAATCGTAGTGATGACATCTCATGTCGGACACTATGCTGTGTGTTTTTCAGTTGCAGGCTGGCAGGGTAATGTCAATACCTTGCCTATTACGGACTGTCGATGGGTTATGCCAAGTGATGTAATCCAGAAGTTTCTGAGATGGAATACCTAGTAGTACACCACACAGAAATCCATATACCACATTACTCATTTGTGAAATTGGTCAAATATCTAACTGGAGCATTCTCCATGGCAACACCGCTGCCAATTAGGGTTCATGTACCGATCAATCAGCATTTTCTTCTCATACAGTATAAAAGAGGATTCCCATTTACTTTGGTATACTTGCAAATGTCTTGATGAAAGCAACATCAAAAACTTTGACAAAATATCTTTTATGCCAGAAATGGTTTAATTCAACGCAGACACCGAGTTTACATCGTGTTGCATATGACTGCAATTATTTCAAGATATACCACATCATGATATTCCATATCATGTCCATTCTCATCAAATTCTATAGTATATCATATGCCACTATGAGGTAGTTTTGTTAGCTGATGTTAGTTAAGGACAGTATTAAAAGTGCAGAGGGTAGTGGGGAATACTGGAACTGAAATACGGAGTTTAGGGCCCAGACAGCTCAACATCATGGGGCGGCACGGTGACTCAGCGGTTAGCACTGCAGCCTCACAGCACCAGAGACCTGGGTTCAATTCCAGCCTCGGGCGACTGTCTGTGCGGAGTTTGTACGTTCTCCCCGTGTCTGTGTGGGTTTTCTCCGGGTGCTCCGGATTCCTCCCACAGTCCAAAAGATGTGCAGGCTCGGTAGATCGGCCATGCTAAATCGCCCATAGTGTTCAGGGGTGTGTGGGTTATAGTGGGATGGGTCTGGGTGGGGTGCTTCAAGGGGCGATGTGGACTTGAGGGCGGAATTCAATCAAATAGCTCTGCATCTTGAAGGGAACAGATGTGTCATCTATTCCTCCCAGTTGCCTTGGTGTCTGTGTCGAATTAAACCATTTCTGGCGTAAAAGATATTACATCAAAGGGCCTGTTGTTCCCACACTGTAGGGAATCTAATCTAATCTAAAAACATGGTTACGAAAGTTGGGTTGATGGAAAAGTTCAATGGTTACAGCAGCGATGAATGACTGGTTTTCTAGGTGCTACAGCACTGGAAGATGAAACAGCCACAAGGAGTTATGTTTGTGGAAGGATTTGAACATATAGAATCCCTATAGCATGGAAGCAGGTCATCAAGTCCACATAGACCCTCTGAACAATCCACCTAGCCTGCACACCCCTGAACACTACAGGCAATTTAGCATAGCCAATTACCTAGCCTGCATATCTTTGGACTGTGGGAGGAAACTGGTGCACCTGGAGGAAATCCACGCAGACACTGTGAGAATGTGTAAACTCCACATAGACAGTCATCTGAGGTTGGAGTTGAACCCAGGTGCCTGGCACAGTGAGGCAGCAGTGCTAACCACTGTGCCATCCCAAGGATGAGACTTCAAAATTTAAGAAGTAATTGGTGGTCCAAATCAGTTAGCACAGGAACATTGTATAAGTGAACTTTACAGTGAATTTAGATGCAAGCAGCATCAGGCCATAACACAAGTATAAGTAAGGGTTTCAGTTGCACTTAAACTTAACTAGAAAGGAGGCAAGCAGTATTACACCGTGAGCAAACACAATCTGAATATTGATGTAGTCAGTTCCAATCACAATCCTTCTGCTTTAAATTCATACATATATGAATAATCTCCATAATTTAAGAAATACAAGAAACTCAATTTATAGATCATGGATTTATTGCATGAATACATCTCGCATCTAAGAGAATTTTATTTTGTTTTCCGTATGCAAGAGGCATAATTAGTTTAAACAGTTATCCCTCTCATTTTTCAGGTCTTTCTATTCAATGTGAAACAAATTCATGCTGTCAACATGTAGCCTGTGTTCTGTGGGAGTTCTTTTAGTCAAAGAGAGAGCAGTTCATAATTTATGGTCTGTGAAAAGCAGTTCCTATAAAAGACAAAAACATGAACGAGAAAACACTCTCTTGCTGTGTGAGATTAGTCAGTAGATTTGGACACTAAACATTGGAAAACTGGCTGATATCTGCTGCTGTGCTTTGCCTTGTTTTTAGAGAATTCTTCTACCTGTACATTGAGATATAGGTGTGGAGTATCTCGGATGTCTGCACATATATATCTTGAGTTTGCTTGCTCCTTATCTCTAACTAAAAATTATTCAACTCCTTGTGTACTTATGTAGGTTTTCAGATACTGCTGACTTAGTGCAGTATCTAAGACCACTCACTTCACATGCTCATTTCAGATTGGTGTCTTCTCTCTTACACAGTGCAATAGATATATGATCAATTACATTATCAGGATTTACATGAGTCCTGTTATTGTTCGCACCATATGTGATATGAGTAATTTTGGATTTTACTGGTAGTTTTATTTGAAATGATGTTGCTTTAGTAACCTTACAAAATAGGAGCAGATGTAGGCCATTCAGCCCATCAAACTGATCTGCAATCAAACAGCTCATGGCTGATTTAATCATCTGCAAGTCAATTTTCCTGTGTTTATTTTTCTTTCCATAATCCTTGATTCCCCTACTGTCTGTCTCAGCCTTGAATATACTTAATGACACAGCCTCTGTGGTAAAGAATTCCACAGGTTTACCATCCTCTGAGAGAAGAAATTCCTCTTCATCTCTGTTTTCAATATGCAACCATTAGTCTAAGTTTGTACCCTCTGATCCAGGATACTCCCACGTGAGGAAGCAACCTTTCCATATCTACATGGTTAGGTCCCCTAAGAAACCAGTTTTTTTTCCTTAAGATCACTTCTTATTCTTCTGAACTCCAAGGAGATCAGGCCCAAACTTCTCCTCACAAAGCAGTCACTCCATACTGGTGTTCAGTCTCATGAACCTTCTCTCGACATCATCCAAAACCAGTATATCTTTCTTTTATAATAGTCTTGCACATTTTCCTAACAACTAACTGATAACTAATAGCCAAGTTAATCTAACATTTTCCTAATAACTAAGCTGATTGATCTATAATTGCTTCCTAAGGATTCTAAGGATTCCAGGAAGATTTACTACCAGTGTATCCATTATCTCTGTAGTTACTGCCTTTTAATATCCTAAGATTTATTCCGTCTGATCCAGGGGATATATTTAATTTTTAGTCCCCATTAATTCCCCTAGCGTTTTTTCTGTAGCAATGGTTACTGTATTTATTTCCTCTCCTCCATTTGCACCTGGAATATTCAGTAATTTCAGAATGAGTTTTGACGTAAAGCAGCAGTCAGGAGAAACAGCAGTCAGGAGAAGCAGGACATTACCTTGCCAATATAACATCACCTAAAAAGTGTGGAAGTCCTTTTTTGTCTCTCCTTTGTCTTTTAAGGATCTATTTCATAGTGGGGCACAGAAGCGTTAATGGCAAGCATCCTTTGATTCCCTGTACAACCGGGCATTGCTGCAAATTGCCAAATTTGTGCTGCTTTGTGTGAGAAACCAAATAACCAGCTGTAGTCTGTTTCTGCCTCTGTTCCAAGAGAAGTAGATAGATTTTGATTGTGTGAATTAGACGCTTCAGTAGATTGAAAAATACTATGTTTAACTGCGTGGTCCTGGATTATATTTGTGTGAAATTGCTTTTGGCATAAAATCCGTTTACATGGGTTCTCATTCAGCTGGCAGTACCATGAAGATGAACCTATCCAGTTGGTTAAGGCTGATGGCCCAGAAGATATTTTCGATGCATTTTACACAACTTTGGCAACCTCTTGCGACACCGCTGACATAGTTTGAGCATGTGGAGTCCTTTGTGATATTTTTGCATCACATCAATGTACAGATGTAAATGTTCATGTCAACATGATCTGAAATCATCCAAACAGTGCTTTTTTAACTGCCTGCACTTACCCTGCTTCTCCATTTTACAATGAAGACCAAATGCAGCACATTCCCACATTCACACTCTCAGTAATGCAGACACTTTTAGTATAAGAGCTACTAAATTGATCCTGACTTAAAGTGCTTTGTGATGTTTTGGCTGATGTACATTCACAAAGCACAAAGATTGGCTACAATACATGACGTCAACATAAGAAATCACAGTAAGTTTGGTTTTATCTCTGATGGGATATGGGCAAATGTTGCTTCTTCCAAACTGCCCTTGAAATGAGTCGCTTTCTAAACCATTTCAAAGGACTACACAGGACATTGTTGTTGGTCTGCAGTGTTGGCCAGATGAGTTAAGAATGAAAGATTTTCTTTCCTAAAGCAGGATTAGTGAACTTTCTGGGCATTGTCATAGACTCATACATCACGGAAACACACCCTTTTGTCCAACCCATTCAAATCCTGCCATGGCAGAATTCAAATTCATTAAAAAAGTGAAACCATTGTTAATTTCAGAAAAATCCATTTGGTTGACTAACGTCCTTAAGGGAATTCAATCTGCCATCCCCTCAAGGCCTGGCCTGCATGTGACTTCAGACACAACAATGTCCTTAACATTGGAGAGGCGGTGGCCTAGTGGTATTATCGCTGGACTGTTAACCCAGAAACCACGATAATGTTCTGGGAACCTGGGCTCAAATCTTGCCATGGCAGATGGTGGAATTTGAACTTAATAACAAAAAAAATCTGGAATTAAGGTTCTAATGATTACCGTGAGTCCACTGCCAATTGTCAAGAAAACCTATCTGGTTCACTCATGTCCTTTACGGAAGGAAACTGCCATCCTCACCTGGTCTGGCCTACATGGGACTCCAGACCCACAGCAATGTGGTTGACTCTTAACTGCCCTCTGGGCAATTAGGGATGGGCAATAAATGCCTGGCCAGCAAGGACCTCATCCTGTGAATGAATTAAAAAAGATAACAAGCTACTCAGTTAGATCAATTGCATTTGTAACAATTTCTGTTTGTTGTTTGGTCACCATTTCTGAAACTAGCTTTCAATTCCAGATTTTTAAAGAAATATGCATTGCATTTAAAGTCTGCCAGTTACCACAGTTGGAGTTGAACCCAGCTTCCCAACATAATAACATTAGCCTGTGAATTTTTAGAGCAGTGGCAATACCATTGAGCTTCTTTGGCCTAGCTCAAGTATCTTCAAGCAAGAGCAGCAATCATTTGTAATTATGGCATGTGGTGAATCATCCACACAGGTTACAATTTGATGTTTTTACATTTTCAGAACCACACTGTACTGAGTTCTATTAAAGTTACAACAGTGGGTTTGATTATGGGCGTCATTCACTATACCGCTATTTGTCTGTATTTGAGGAAGGAAGGATCAACTACATTACTATTAGACAGGAAGTGTGTAGCGACACTGCATATCAGAATACAGTTCAATTGTTGGCTTTCTAGTGATCTGGGAACTGATAAATAGTCCACCATTTGTCACCTTGTGTGTTCCTATCCTCCCAGGATGCCTTTGAATTGACAATATAATTTGATCTGTGAAGTCTGACTTTGGAAGGACAGCTGTCTGGTTGTCTGGGAGATTTTTTGGGGGAATCTGGGATTGCAGCAGGTGCTACCTGAAGATGCTTGTTTTGCTGAGCAGGCAAAGCACTGGTTTGAAGTGTGCAGTTTGATGTTAATGACTAGGAGGAGTTTGTCACCAATTGTTCAGAATGGTGACAAGATTTGTCAATCAGGATGCATCACACTTTGGGTCCCAGCGACTTGATGAGGCACAGTGTTGGCAGAGAAGGAGAGAAAAGGCAGCAAATCTTGTACTTGAAATTCTGCTGCCTTACAGGATGCCTTGGGCCATGTGTTCAAATTTCTACAGGTCGAGAATCTGACAACTCAGTCAGCCAATCAAGACCCTGAAGAAACCATCCTTGAATTGAGCTGCAGGCTGCTACAAATGAGTTGAAGGTCTTCACAAAACAGTTGAGGTGATTGACATGGGTACGTGACTTTGAGGGTTGATAAATGCAGTTTTGGCAAGTTGGGGCAATGCAACAAAAGGATCTAGGCCCAAAACGTCAGCCTTTCTGCTCCTCTGATGCTGGTTGGCCTGCTGTGTTCATCCAGCTCTCCACCTTGTTATCTAACATCCAAACTTTTTCACTTACTTAATAGATCTGCTGACACAAGCAGCTGAAAAGAAACAATGTACTGTTACTGCAATAGGAGAGATTACAGAAGGTTAGCCATGATCCCAAGGTATATTAAACGTCCAGATGTCCGTTCTGAAATTGCAGGTGACAAAGCAGAAACGTGGCTAAGATCAGAGTGCAGAAAGATTTTTCAATTCTTTTCCCTCACTGAGTCTCCAAATGTGCTAATTATGATAAAAAGAGCCAGTTAAATCTTAAAGGAATATGCTTTTCTAAAATACACTGGACCACACAATCAAAAACAAAAATACCTTCAGCTCATAGAGTGTGTGCAGGAATTTTATTTAGCAGAACAATGGACTGCAAAACCTTTCTGTATCTTTCTTGAATTTCACAGTGAGTTTATCATCGGTGATTGTGGGTAGCTTAAAATTTCAAATCTATTTTCAAGAGATTGTGCCTTCTTCATTACTATTATATAAATCGCTTGCATTGTACAGCAAATATAGAGACTTATCACAAGGTTGATGAGCATTGAAAGTCTATTGGACAAGCCAGCTTTAGTCTACTTGTAACTCTTTTCAACCATTTGATGCAGAGTCAAGAATAGTTCCGCTCATGGCAACATCTATGTATGTGAGACCACAATGTGGCTTCATATTGTTAGTCTAACACTGTACAGTGGCAAGATGATGATGAAGTGCAAACACAATTAATGGTTCTGACAAACAAAGTTAAAATTTCTGCAGACTTTCGGCCAAACATTTGTTATAAATTCAGGACACTTGTTGTAGAATTTCCAAAGAAACTCTATGTATACATAGTTTCCATAGATGGTATTTGTTTCTGAGATTTCAACAGATCTTTCACTGGCATTACAATGGACAGTCAGGGCAATTCCAGGAATAAATTTAATCTAACGCATTTACCTTCTCAATAAGATAACAGGGAACTCTTCTCCAGGATACAGTGATTTAATATTCTGAGAACTAGGACTATTGTTCCTTCTGTCAGGTGAAATCTTTCAGATTAACAACCAATATTGATATGGATTATGTTGTAGATTGAATAAAGGTGCCTAATAATTTCACATGCTAACCCTCTGCATATAGGGAGTCAATTTTCGTACTGAGCATCAAGAAGGAATATTGCTTTCGAGAAACTCCTCTCGTCTAAGAAATTGTGAGAAAATGTGTAGTATATTTTGCTGAAATGTTTAGGTGTAAATCAGGATATTACATGAATCTTGATCAGGTAAATTATACATGCCTGATTTTCACCATTCCACCATTGAGAAGTGAGCTGTCAGTGGTCTCTGCCTCAAAGTCATAATTTCAATCCCTAAACAAACTCACCATACTGTCTTCTCCATTTATGAATCTCCTGCAACCTATACCTTTAACTGAGTTTTAATCACTTGTCTTAAAACTTTTTGTGCCTCATGTTGATAATGGTCTTGTAAGGTTTTGGGATGTTCTATGATGTTAACAATGTTACTTAAATGCATAATGTTGTAAGTTAAGTTCATGTGGACAGCTTGTAGATTCTTGTAGCTCTTGTGCAGTGTGAAGTTCTCTCAGTCATGGTGTGGTGTACAACTGAATCATTTGCCGGAGATGTCTGTTTGCTTTGTCCCTTAATTAGTTTATTATAGTGCTTGTCCCTCTATGAAATTCCTTCCTTAAAACAAAGGCCTTGACATGTTGCTGACTCTTGTTAGTCTTTTGATAGTTTGCCATTTCTTATGACCATCCAATGCCATGACCACTTCTTTCTGGAAGGACAAGGGCAACAGATAAAGAGGAATACAACCACCTTCAAGTTCCCTCCAAGCCACTCGACATCCTAACTTGGAAATATATCACCGTTCCGTCATTGTTGCTGGGTGAAAATCCTGGAATTCCCTCCCTATTGGCATTGTAGATTACTGTCAGCACATGGGCTGCAGCGGCTCCAGAATGCAGCTCACCAATTCCTTCTCAAGGGCAACTAGGAACAGGCAGCAAGTGTCCTACAACTGAATAAAAGAACCTGAAACAAAACTTATGGATCCCACTAACTTTGATTTGTTGTTACACTTGTGATCGTGGTGGAGACCGATAACTTCAAAGAGAACTATTAAGTTCCACTGACTGACTTTAAAATCTTGTGAATTTCAAATTTTATGTTTTACTGGAACAAACAAATTAAATAGAACATTAAAGATTATTTTATAGGCATTTTTAAAAAGTAAATTACAATAATGTGCCTGTTATTAACTTTTAAAATGACTGAAAAGCATCTTCTACAGTCATATATTTTCATCTGTCCTTTATATTTATCCTCTTACAAGCAGTCCAAAGTGAGCCTCTGCTCTTAATGGCATGCTACATCTACCTTTTCCAGTGGGATAACTTCTTATCCCCAAATGGACTTTCACAGTGAAGAATACCCTCCAGGTTCCTGTCTCTATTCAAAACTTGGTGAGTCTTCCAACCTCATTTAAATCCCTTCCAATGTGGTCTCCTCAGTCCAAGGATACACTCCAAACTACATTCTGCATGATGAACAGCAGTGGTTCTGTGTCTGTCATTGCTCTCTGCCTCTCCTTCAATATCTTGCAAAATAGCCTGTGATGTTCTAAGTGGGTACTACAAAGCCTTGTTATGGACTCTTCTCCTCTCAAAATCCATCTTCACAGGAAGATGAATTACAGGGGTCCTTGTATTCAAGTAGCAGTGCCGATTAGATATCCTGTTGACCACTAACTCTATTCTATCCTGGAATTAAATAGAGAGTTTAAAATATAGCTGTTAACAAAACCTGATAGCACCTCTCTTGAGACTTGGAACTAAGTAGCCTCACCGTCAGTCCAGCTACCCTAATCAGTGTGTAGATGTTATGGCCTCTTGCTAAAAAATAAACTGGACTCCCCTTTAACTTTTAATAATCAAGCTTACTGACAGAAAGAATGCAAAACAGATCACATGTCTTCATTCCTCCATTTTACTGTAAAGAGACAGACCCAAAGCAAAACAACCATAGAGACTTCATGGCCTAAATCCTCCAGCTTCTCAATCATTTGATGGGAACTAGAACAGGCCTGCCATGCAGAAATTTGCAAGAATTACCTGGAAAGTTTAATCTACTGATAAGATGATTACTTGCTACAAGGATCCTCCCTGGATAGCTCTTGCTCTGTGGTATTGTTGGACACTAAGTCTACACATGTAGGACTGACCTTGAGAGCTGTCCATGATATTGTATGTTGTTTGAAACCTGGTACCTCATGTGAGTAACTTCACAATTGGTTCCTCAATCACCCCCATGATCACCCGATCACACGACCAATTATCCCCAACTACCCCCTCAAAATGTCTACTCACGTCACCCACTCACCTATCCACCTTGTGCACCTATCTCACTGACTGTCACGCCCACTTCATCTATGTACTTCTACCCAACTCATCCACTTCACCCACCTCAACCGCCCTTAAAATACAAGTCCCCGCAATGTCCAGGCAGCAAGTCAGAGATAAAACAGAACTTTATGCCATCCCCACAAAGAAATATATGAGATACGAAATAGGGAAATCCCCGGCAATTACAGTCCAGTAAGTCTCACGTCTGTCGTCTGCAAGGTGTTAGAAAGGATTCTGAGGGATAGGATTTATGACCATCTGAAAGAGCATGGCTTGATCAAATGCAGTCAACACGGCTTTGTGAGGGGCAGGTCATGCCTCACAAACCTTATCGAGTTCTTTGAGTATGTGACTAGAAAAGTTGATGAGGGTCGAGCTGTGGATGTGGTGTATATGGACCTCAGTAAGGCATTTGATAAGGTTCCCCATGGTAGGGTCATTCAGAAGGTTAGGAGGAATGGGATACAGAGGAACTTAGCTGTCTGGATACAGAATTGGCTGGCCAACAGAAGGCAGCGAGTGGTAGTAGAAGGAAAATATTCTGCCTGGAAGTCAGTGGTGAGTGGTGTTCCACAGGGCTCTGTCCTTGGGCCTCTACTGTTTGTAATTTTTATTAATGACATAGATGAGGGGATTGAAGGATGGGTCAACAAGTTTGCAGACGACACAAAGGTTGGAGGTGTCATTGACAGTATAGAGGGCTGTTGTAGGCTGCAGCGGGACATTGACAGGATGCAGAGATGGGCTGAGAGGTGGCAGATGGAGTTCAATGTGGATAAATGCGAGGTGATGCATTTTGGAAGGTCGAATTTGAAAGCTGAGTACAGGATTAAGGATAGGATTCTTGGCAGTGTGGAGGAACAGAGGGATCTTGGTGTGCAGATACATAGATCCCTTAAAATGGCCACCCGACTGGACAGTGTTGTTAAGAAAGCATATGGTGTTTTGGCTTTCATTAACAGGGGGATTGAGTTTAAGAGTCGTGAGATCTTGTTGCAGCTCTATAAAACTTTGGTTAGACCGCACTTGGAATACTGCATCCAGTTCTGGTTGCCCTATTATAGGAAAGATGTGGATGCTTTGGAGACGGTTCAAAGGAGGTTTACTAGGATGCTGCCTGGACTGGAGGGCTTATCTTATGAAGAGAGGTTGACGGAGCTCGGACTTTTTTCATTGGAGAAAAGGACGAGGAGAGGGGACCTAATTGAGGTATACAAGATAATGAGAGGCATAGATAGAGTTGATAGCCAGAGACTATTTCCTAGGGCAGAAATGGCTAACACGAGGGGGCATAGTTTTAAGCTGGTTGGAGGAAAGTATAGAGGGGATGTCAGAGGCGGGTTCTTTACACAGACAGTTGTGAGAGCATGGAATGCGTTGCCAGCAGCAGTTGTGGAAGCAAGGTCATTGGGGACATTTAAGAGACTGCTGGACATGCATATGGTCACAGAAATTTGAGGGTGCATACATGAGGATCAATGGTTGGCACAACATCGTGGGCTGAAGGGCCTGTTCTGTGCTGTACTGTTCTATGTTCTATGTTCTATACAGAATCCACAGAGCTGGTCTTCTAACCTTCTGTCTCTCCTATGCTGCTCCTCCAGCTTGGCCAATCCCAGGATCCCTCTCTCCAGCCCTTGTTGCTCCTTAAGAGACGGAGTCTCCAATCCGAAGAACAGCAAGTTTGGGAAGGAGAGAAGCTGTGATTAGCGGAGCTGTTCTGCCAAGTCCAGCAACATGAAGTAGATGTTAATAAGGTTGAAGTAAACCTAGGCAAGCTGCCACTCAACCTAGTTGAGGAGGTGAGCAGTCACTGGGGTTGGGTGAGAGGGGTGCAGTTGCTGGGCCTGATATTAAGATGAAATAATGCGACTCATTAAGATAATGGTATATTTTTAATCCTAACTAATGGTGATTTTATCTGCAAGCGCTCTCCACTCTGACTTGAGATTTGTATTTTTGAAACCTGCACTCACTTTGTTTTCAGTAGGCAGTGGGGAGAACTGGAGTTGTGTGGGAGGGCTGGTGAAGAGGGTCCTGGGCCCAAGTTTCCTACAGGATAGGAGAAAATCTATGGAACTGCTGCCAGCCTGGCATCAGTCTACCCAATACTACTTTTGATTTTTGTCAGACAGCTCTTGAAACTGGAGTGGATCGGTTTGGATCCTACTTTTGTACATAGGCATAAATGAGCTTGAAGGTTATGCACAGGTCCTGCATATTCACTGCACATTCAAAATGATTACTTTCTCAAACTACAATCATTTTCATGCCAGCATTGCATTTTCTCTCATGTCATTATTCGGGTGCAACTTAAAATTTGATCTTAGTTCTGAACTTGTTGGGAATCAAAGAGGTTATCTTGTATGAAATATTTAGAAATTTAGACTTGGAAACAGGATGTGGGAGATGTTAATATTAAAATAAAATCAATAAAAGCATCTTATTTACAGATTCCAAGTCAAAGCATTTAATATATACGCAGCACACACACACTTTGATTAAAAAAAATCAATCTGAAGAAGATAACCTTTTTAAAAAATTCAACCTAAGTACAGAAGGTTACTATGTGACTGCATTGCATAACAGATGAGTTGGTGAGAATTTTAAAAATGAGTGTAGCACAAAGAATTCTTACAGAAAATCTCAGGAGCTCTGAAAAAAAAATTCTGAATCCTGCATGTCAGCCACCTATCCATTTATCACTTACTCATTACCTTATTCACTTACTTAATCATGAACTCATCTAACCACTCACTCAGTCACTCATTAACACATTTTACTGGTTGATACATTAACACAAACTCATTCAAGGGCTCAGCCATTCACTAATCTAGTTATTCACAAAATCAAAAATAGACTGAAAAGACTGGGAGTTTTCTCACTGGAGCACATGAGTTTGAGGGGTGGCCTTATTGAGGTTTATAAAATCATGAGGTGCGTAGATAAGGTGAATAACGAGGGTCTTTTCCCTAGGGTGGGGGAGTTCAAAACTAGGGGGTGTATTTTTAAGGTGAGAAGAGAAAAATTTAAACAGAACAATGAGGGGCAATGTTTTTACCCAGCGAGTGGCTCGTGTGTGGAAAGAAATGCCAGAGAACACAATGGACACAGGTAGTTGTTGTACAACTCTGCTCGGTTCGCAATAAGCAACTGCACCTCCCAGTCCCAAACCATTTCCACTCCCCCTCCCACTCCTTCGACGACATGTCCATCATGGGCCTCCTGCACTGCCACAATGATGCCACCCGAAGGTTGCAGGAACAGCAACTCATATTCCGCCTGGGAACCCTGCAGCCCAATGGTAACAATGTGGGCTTCACCAGCTTCAAAATCTCCCCTTCCCCTACTGCATCCCTAAACCAGCCCAGTTCGTCCCCTCCCCCCACTGCACCACACAACCAGCCCAGCTCTTCCCCTCCCCCCACTGCATCCCAAAACCAGCCCAGTTCGTCCACTGCCCCCACTGCATTCCTAAACCAGCCCAGCTCTTCCCCTCCACCCACTGCATCCCAAAACCAGTCCAACCTGTCTCTGCCTCCCTAACCTGTTCTTCCTCTCACCCATCCCTTCCTCCCACCGCAAGCCGCACCTCCATCTCCTACCTACTAACCTCATCCCACCTCCTTGACCTGCCCGTCTTCCCTGGACTGACCTATCCCCTCCCTACCTGTACTCTCCTCTCCACCTATCTTCTTTTCTCTCCATCTTCATTCCAGAACCCTCACCCCATCCCCCCCTCTGATGAAGGGTCTAGGCCCAAAACGTCAGCTTTTGTGCTCCTGAGATGCTGCTTGGCCTGCTGTGTTCATCCAGCCTCACATTTTATTATCTTGGACGCAGGTAGTTACAATGTTTAAAAAACACTTGAATAAGCTCATGAATGGCAAAGGTTTGGACGGTTATGGGCCAAGGGTAGGCAGGTAGGACTAGTTTAGTTTGGCAATATATTTGTTTTAGATTGGTTTGACCAAAGGGTCCATTGCTGTGCTGTATGACTGATTCATTCACTAAACACTAACTCAAGGCTTGGGACGTATCAGCCTACCTACTGATGTAAGCATGACCTAAAAGGTAGGGAAACTTTCTGTACTCATTTTCTTTGCTGGTGTTTCTATTTTTTCATGGCTTCAATGTTTTCTTCTGAATTCTGCATTGGAAAATTGGCCTTTTTAAATGTGTCCAGGTAAGTGCACAATTTTCTTTCTGATAAGTGTTACGCACAATGGCTCCGAAGCTTATTGAAAGACTTGGGGCCGTGTTTGTAACACACACTGTCTCCAAGCTGGCTGTTCACTGCATCTAATACAATCACAAAATATAAAAAAATGTTAAAGGCTGTAATTTAATCAGAGAATTTAGATGGTCACAAAAGGCCAAGTTTCAGTGATCTCATCCCCTCAGTTGAATTGTGCTCTGTAACTGCCAGCCATCTGTTCACCATTTAAATTTCATCCAACTTTGTGTCCATTATGGAAAGTTATTTGTAACGTGATCAGATTTCCCGGGGGGGGGGGGTTTATGACAGATGAGTCTAATTTTGTTTCTGTAATTGTTGATTTAAAGTTTAAAATTTAAGTCCTATTTTAATTTACATTACCAGTATGCCGCTGATTGTGTACAGGGATTATTTCTAAACATCAATTTGACTCTACGTGGAGCTGTCTAAGGTTGTTGCTTCAAGCTATATTCAGATAACTGAGCTGACAAATCCAGGTTGATGGCATTTTTCAAAATGAGATGTTAAACCACAAACCCACCTGCTCATTCAAATATTCATATACGAAAAGATCCTAAAGCACGATTTGAAAAAATAATGAGGGCATTGTCCCAATCTCCTCACCATCATTTATCCTTCATGTCATTACCAAAGTAATTTATCTTGTCATTTACCTTGTTGTTTGTGGGACTTTTCTATATGCAAGTTGGCTGCTGTATTTTCCTATATTCCAATAATGACCAAACTTTAGAAGTAATTTTAAAAAATGCTGTGAAACTTGAAAGGGTTTAGAAAAGATTTACAAGGATGTTGCCAGGGTTGTTGGGTTTGAGCGAGAAGGAGAAACTGAATAGGCTGGGGCTGTTTTCACTGGATCATTGGAGGCTGAAGGGTGACCTTCTAGAAGTTTACAAAATCATGTGGGGAATGGACAGGGTAAATAGCCAATGTCTTTTCCAGGGTAAGGGACAACAATACTCGAGGGCATAGGTTTAAGGTGAGAGGGGAAAGATTCAAAAGGGACCTAAGAGCAGGTTTTTCACACATAAGGTAGGGTGTGCATGGAATGAGCTGCCAGAGGAAGTGGGTGGAGGCTGGTACAATTACAACATTTAAACAGCATTTGGATGGGTATACGAATAGGAAAGATTTAGATGGATAAGGCCTAAATGCTGGGAAATGAGACCAGACTAATTCAGAATATCTGGTTGACATGGTTGAGTTGGATTAAAGGGTCTACTTCTATGCTATACACCTCTATGACTAATTCATTGAAGTACTTTTATGGCTACATATAAACGCGTTCTTTCTCATTAAATCTGGGGAAGCTCGCTCTTTGCTTGTACTAACATCTATAACATCTACAATAAGTAGACTATAGAATGGGCCAATGCAAGTTAAGAAGTTAGTTTCTGAATAGATTTCCAGTTTGCACTGGGTTAATTAACACAACTATGAGAGAGTCATCTCCAACTGTTCCAGGGCTGATGTATCCAGAAATCTCTACGCATGGATGAAAATCAAGTGAAGCCTGGTTTGATCCTGATGGCATCCACTGCCAAGAGAACAGTAACAGTTTCAGGCAGGTTCCCATGTGCAGAATACCACTTTGGTGGGTCGCACACGAGCCGATAGACACCAAAGGAACTGAATGTCAGCAGGGGTCACAAATTGTAGGAAGGATAAGGGGGCAAAGAAAGTTGAAATAAAGTAGGAGATTTAAGGAGGTCTCCAGCCCTCTCACTGAACAATACTGTTGGCTTTCTAATTCATTGACTTTCCATTGCTGTTAAGTTTTGATTATCCGCTCGACATTAAGGATTTAGTTTTTACAAAATTGTAATCTTTCATGGATTATTTTCATGGCATCAATATATTAGTTTGTTAGTGATAATCAATCTGATTTAAGTAAATGCATTATCAAAGAATAGGAGGAAACATTTAAATGGTAAATACCGACAGCAGGAGAACCAACCGAATTATATTTCAACTCAGCTGTCTCCCTGTTGCTATACTACCTGTTTCCCAAATTTCTGCATTGGATCTGCTCTATGATACCAGTTTGTCTTGAGTTTCTCATATCTCCTTTTGAATTGAGTATTCCTTAAGCCATGATAGACACATCCAGCTGGTTCTTCCTTCTCTGAGCTGCTGCTACCCCTCTACAGTGCCCAAGTCCTAGAAAGGTTCTCTTTGTCCTCAGTTTTCACTGCATCAGGCTTTTGTATTACAGGCAAACTTCTGTCATATTTGATACGATCCTATGCACCCAATCCATCACCAACCTTGTGTTTTTATAGAGACCATTGCATCAGTGACACCCTGATCCATTTTTCTGCCACAATTTCCCCTTCTATCCATTCCATCGAGATGCAGTTGTTGCAACATCTGAGCTGCTACATCACACATCGTGCTCCTAAAGAGATTTTTGGAAGCCTGTATCAGCTGCTCATGGACCACTGTCTTTAATCAACCTGGGAATAGAAGACCAATTTGCCAAATGTTTACTGTCTCTGTCCTGTTGCTTTGTTTTCCCTTTATTCAGTTCTTTCTAACATTTTTTTCCTTCTATAACATCTCCCAGCTTTGTTGCATGGTCTGTACCTGAAATGTTCATTTGCCTGTTCTCTCCAGGTGACGATTGAACTACTGAGTGTTTTCAAAACTTTTGGCACTTAATAAAAGAGCCAGTCTTCCTGGTTTACAGCCTTCTGTAATGCATTTCTATAAAAGACACAAACAGGCTTTATACATTCCGATAGTACTAGGCTATTATATTGACAGGAAGAGTAGAGATTGTACTTTTTTTTAAAGAAGTGATAGATATCAGGCATTTGAGCTGTGAAAACATAACTATAATCCAAGTGTGATGCAGCTGATGCACTCCACTAAGTCTAAGTAATTGCATGTAGTGGATTAAACCTTTAGCTCACTGGATGGAAGCTCATTACTGAAGTAGTTAAAATACTTGCTTCTTGAGTTTCTCATTTTGGCAGCAGACTTGCAAAGTGTAGTGAATTTTATCCTTTTTTTACATATATAAATCAATCTGAAAAAAGATGGAAGAGAATCTTGCCTTCGGGGAAAATCAACTGCTGAACAAAAATGTGCAGTACAGAAAATGGAAGCGGTAAGAAAGATTGAAGCATAAATGAAATAAGGCCCCAGGCTTTAAAACCAAAATTGCTTTAGGATACTTTTAGTGAAGGAAATACAGACTATTAAATGTCACTTCCTCTCTGGTAGTTATTTTTATTTCCGATATACCTCATTACATCTGTCAAGCCAGTGCAGGCAGGCATTATGTTTTTTATTTAAATACTGTATTCCATTTCAAAATTGGCCATGAGGGTCTAAAATTGGCTGTCAGCAGGTCACCCAACTTTTCAAACTGCAGGACACATCAAGTTTCTGGAAGTTTCCAATGTGGATTCTAATGGAGATGCCTAAACAGCACCTTTCTGTGGAATTCCTATCTATTAAGGCTTACTCCGAACCATGGAGATAAAGCCGCCGGACTCTGATTCTGCCTGGGTAAAAAAAAGGATGGCTAAGGATATGGGTTACTCATGTGAAGTGTTAAAGATCTCTGATATTTTTCTTGAACATGCTATTAATGGCCTTTGATGATGTGATCAGAGGCACACGTATTTTTGAAACCACTTTTATTATGAAACTGGGGGCAGTCTGCAGAATGAATATGAGCAGGATCACCATGTAGAAACTAGGCTGTAATTCCAGAGTTGCAAAGCTTAAAGACTTTTAAGCCCTTATCCTGGAACCTGTTTTCCAGAAGATTCCACTTGCAAAGGATGATGATCCTTCAGGTACATCAATGTTAGAGCTGCCAATGCTACCTTCAAAACTGTGTTTTAGTTCAAAGGGAGATTAGACATTTTGACCATTGCCATCTGAATTTACGTGAACGTCAGCTCGAGAGTGTGAAGTTCCCTCCATCACTAAACTCACAGACACATGACTGTTCATTTATAAAGTACTTGGAATAAGGTCAGCTGGATCTCATAGACTATTAGTTCCCTCATTGGACCAGAGTGTCAGAGATGCTGACACTCTGATAGCTGACTTTGAATGAGGCAGCAGGACAGGACAGGACAGCTCGTGTATAAGTAAGGGATGACTTAGTGAAGGGTACCAGTCTCTGTGGAGTTATTGCAGTTTGGTCTGAATATTTGTTAGAACTATGTGTGCGCGCGTGTGTATGACAGTGATAAATCTATTCAGGATGAGCTTTGTGATTAAATTGTACCCTGTTTAAACCCTTGAACATGGGTTGCTGCTGATGTTTAACTTGATCACCCACATACTGGACTCTGGGAACAGGTATCAGCCTGAACAAAACTAAATTACACTGTTACTAGACAAAGCGGAAGGAGAATTGAAGGTTTTCAGTCTACTTGTCACCCTTTCTATAACACAAGCCACACTAACCTTCCCCTCCACCCCCCCCCCTCCCGCCCCAAGACATATCAGAATACAGGCTGAGGTATTGTTAAAGAAACGATTCTGCAAGAGTCACACTTGAGGCCCAACTATACAAAACTGAAAATATGGACATACAAATTAGATAGCCTGCTGAAAACATTTTGAAGCAATATTAACCCCCACACAATGTCTTTGTGAATCTGTTTCTTATACTGATTTTGTGTTAACTGTACTCCCAGTTCCCCTGGTCTCGATCTCTATTCCTGTTGAGTCGCAGTTTGTGTTTTCTTTTCTGGAGTTTCTTTTTAAGTTCAGTCTATTTCAATTATTCCTTGGGCTGGGTACTTTACTCCTCTCTTATAATAGAGAATGCTGACTTCACTTTTTTTTAAAGCTTTAGATTTAGAACAGACAAGCATAAGAAGCAGGAGCAGGACATCTGGTCCTTTGAGCCTGCTGTGTCATTCAACAAGCTCATTACTGATCTTTTTGTGGCCTCAGTTCCACTTATCCACCGTCTCATCATAACCTTTAATTCCTTTGCTGTTCAAAGCAGATTGTTTTTCTTTTAAATTTTAGTCAACCGTACTCAAGTATGGGAGTGCAATGAAATGTGTACAATGTTACCATACATGCTGCCAGCTTATGTCCAAAGGTACCTAGGTACAAAATAAAAACCAGGTACAAAAGTAGTAAGCTAAACAAAGTTAAACATTATTTTCATAGAATAAGTAGAAAAATGGAGAAATAAAGGTAATAGTTAACATTACAATCCTTCTTAATATAAACTGGAAAAATAAAAGGAATAAAATTTAAAGTTCGATGGTTTGGTCAATCAGCATGCACTAATAGATCCAAATAAATGGAGGAGCCATCCCATTCAAGTGATAAGGGACCAGTTTGAGATTGAAGTTGGAAAGAAGATAGCTGATTCTTACAGAGATGTACCCTTTGTAACTCTTGACAGGATTATTGTTGTTCACCAAAATGGCAATTGTGAAATAACAGTACAGTTTGCATTAGTTATACTATTTGTGGCCCAGCTTTACTTTTACCTCAGCTACATCTCCTCTGCACTGGCTGTTACTCACGCCTTATGAATGAGAAACATTCATTCATCCTAAAATGTCCATAGTAACTGCTTGTGTTGATTATTGGATGATATGGTCAATCACTCTATCCAGATGAGTGTCCAAGGAACAACAAGGAAACATCTCAAATCCAGACAGGAAGAAAATCCCTTGTCAATTATGCCCAGTAAAGGTAAGTTCTGAAGAAGGGCCACTGGACTTAAAACACCAACCCTGTTTTCTCTTTGGATGCTACTAGACCAGCTGAGTTTCTCCAGCAATTTTCTGCTTTTCTTCAGTTGTCTCAGTAGAAGAAATCTTCCAAGAAAAGAAGTTTGTGTGTTCAAGTTTCCATCCAAGATGTGCATTCTCCTTTCCAGCAGCAAATCATTACCTGATGCAATAATACTTGTGTTTTACGGGAGAAATAAGACATAACACAAGAATTCACATGTGGGTATTGAAAGATTCCAAAGTCATTTATGACAATTCACCAATATGTACCAGCATTGCATTCACAGGGTGCCTGGCTTGAATTAAGCTATACACTTAGTGTAGCATATTTCCGTCAAGTGACCCCAGTTATGATGGAGTCTGAGACTCTTTATACCCTCAGTTCACATGTTATCATACAGCAATGATATCACATACATATCTCTTGAAGGTTTAATGAAATATTGTGTCATTGTGTCCCTTAAAGATGTACAGAAATTGATCATGGCATGACTAATACAACACTGCAGAAATCTTTGCATATAAATTTCGGTGAACATTTCAGCTTCGCTCTGAGGGAGTCTTGCACTGTTCAAAGTACCATCTATTGAAAAGGTTTCACTGGAGATCCCATCGGTCCCGTCAGGTGGTTATGAAAATTCCCATAACACAATTTTAAAGAAAAGCATGGAATTCTCAACAAAGTCCAGGACAATATTTATTCCTCAACCAGTGTCACAAAGAAAAACTCTCTGCCAAGAGCAAAATGGCTATTTCATTTCTGACATTTCCCATAGTGATTCCTCTTTATACACACGGCCTTATTTGGAAAGGATTTTAGTTAAGGATATGCTTTGAGGCATCTCAAGGACATAGCTGACACTGCAGAATCGGAGGTTCTTTGCAAATGATATGCTCTGAAAATGAAAGACAACTTCCACAAATAACTCCAAAGCAATTCATATACGGTTTTGCCTATGGCAATGTTGTGTTCTGTTCATCGGAAAATTGATCAGATAATCAACCTTGGATCCATTTGCTGTGGGAGAGGGGTTGAATATTGAGAGATTTGATGACACAATCAAGATCAGCAACTGTCACTCCTAATGGTTTCCTTAATAAAATCAATTTGTAGGATTTTCACTGTTATTATCACCTGGACCAAATATTACTAACCATGTTTGAACTTAGGGACTTATGACTTGCCTTGAGTATTTAGCCTGTGTTCCAGGATGCTGATCTCACTACAATCATACACCCAAACCCCCACCAACACTTTCTTCATCCTTCACTGGCCTCTGTGGGCCATCATTAACACCCACGAATCCCTGGATTACTGTGTACTCATGCTTGGAATCAATTTGTCATGTTCCTGCCACTGGAATGTTTAGTGCCTACTACAGGCAATGCATCTAGATCACACACTAAGCCAGAATCAATGCATTAAGACCATGATGCTTTAATGTGGCCTAATTCGAAGGGAAAGGACATATCACAGCTTGGAAGTAGGGAGATAGAGCAGTGAGGAGATCAGGTGGAGAGATGGTTCCATGACTTGAGAATTTAGACCTCTGACCTTCAAACAAGAAACAGAATATACAGGTGGTATCTCCCTCATCCAGCAACATTTATGGTTGGGCATCTGTAGTACTTCCAGTTTTGTGACCACACTTAGTGGCTTTACATCAATCTTTATTTAAATAGTTACTTTTAATTTCACTTTGTCCAGTGTGTATACCCTAAATCGTGTATAGTGCCTTGTTAGAGAATCATTCATCTGGTAAATGTGTGACTGATACAAGTCAAGGTGCGATCCTCATTTTGAAGCTTTTGGACATTGAAGATACTTGCCCTCCTGTGGTCAGTCAAATTCTCTGATCAGGAAAAGAGCCAGTCCTAAGGCTCCTGGACATAACCCATACTTGGATTAGTCCCAAAATGATCTGCATCCCATAATTACTCTGTGGTGTGGGTAAGCACAGCAAATCTAAGGCAGAACTATCTTCAACATATACATTGATTAAGAATCAACCACTTTTTTTTAACCCCAGCCATAAATTGCATTTCTTTGTCTATCAGGCCTTCCAGCTGCTCAGGTTTGAGCACAGAATGGAAACCTTTGACTCAGGATCAAACAGGAGAGTAACTTCAAAGCCATATTAGTCATCAAGGCAATGTAGAAATATCACCTGCCTCTATTCCTACCTCACCAGAGAAAGGACACCGCATCTTGAGTCCAAATCCAGCAGCTGATACAACACACAGACTGTTCGTTCCTGGTTTGTAAATGCCAATTTAAAAACCAAAAGAACTGCGGATGTTGTAAATCAGAAACAAAAACAAGTTGCTGGATAAGCTCAGCAGGTCTGGCAGCATCTGTGAAGAGAAATGAGAGTTATCATTTTGTGTGTAATGACCCTTCCTCAGACTCTTTTGTTGGAAATTCTGATGTAATTTTTGAATGCTACTGTAAGTTACCTAGCTCATGTAGCTCTAGATGTCATTTTGCATGTCTTAAGTGTAATTTTCTGTGCACCTTTTACACTTGGGGAATCAACACATTTATTGAATCCATGTGGACGCTTTCTGTTTACTCTAGCAAACAGATTGTGTGGAGCTGCACTAAAGGAAAACTCCAGGTCAACAAACTGAACTGATTATCCCATTGTATTTACCCAGGAGGAAGTATCACACAGGCAGAACAAACTAAGGAAGTACTGACTTCAGGATGTCAAAAGCATACAAACAGCCAATGAGGTGTTTTAGTGTGTGTGCGGTTGTTATTGTGACATGGGAAATGCAGTCACAAATTGCTGTAGCAAAGTCCCATAAAATAAGTTGATGCTTCAGACACTTCAAAATAGATGAATGGCTAGGGGTAAGTATGGATCAGAATAAAAGACAGCACTGTCTAGTAGCTCTGAATAGTGGCATGACATCATTTACTTTGTCCTGAGACACAGACATGGCCTCGATTTAAAGCCACAGCTGAAAGATGGCATTTCCAACAGTGCAGCGCTCTCCAAGAAAGCACTGAAGTGCCAGGCAAGGTTATGTGCTCAGGTTTCTGGGATGGTTTATAAACACAACACCACAAATTCAGTTTCATCAAATCCGGTTGGAGAGCTGGAAGAAAATTTAAATCTCGGCTCACTGCTAAAATGTTCAGATGAACAAAGAGAAAGTTTCTTTTCAATAATAAATGACACCGGGAAACAAATGCGCAGTATGGAAACTGCATCACTGCTGAAGGCGGGAGCCAGAGCGACAGAATCAAAGCCTTTATATCAGCACATCACTTTTCCTTCTGGCAAAGCTTTGAGCGTCCAATAAAAATACAATACAGTGAAAGGGACAATAATCAGCTCAGTCCGATGGACCCCTCAAGTCTCGCTGTTCCACTGTTGATGCTAATACTCCTGGCACTGCTCTATATTGACTCAAGTGTTGCAGAGAAGAGGCAAATAAATGAATGAATTCCACACTTTGAGTCTAAAAAAGGTTGTTCGATTGTTTGTCTTATTTAGACACTTGTGTGGCTGTGGCTGTTTAAAATCCTGTATTTTCTATTTGTAGTTTCAGTTCAGCTTGATTTCAGAATGAAGGTTGTTGCACAGAGACTGAAGATGTGCAATTTCACATTCCCCTTGCCCCAACCAAATTAACATTTACTTGTCTGTTTCATCCAAATTTCTCTTTTGCTTCCTTCACCTTTGCAATGAAGGAGGTCCGCACTGTTGGAGCTACTCTTCTCCAAATGAGTCTTCATAACAACACACTTTGCCCACTCTGAAATGAAAATTAAAAAATCTCGCAACATTATTTGAAAGAAAAAGCAGGGCGTTATCCCCAGTGGCTAATATGTAAACCTTGAAGGCTTAAGGCAGCCATGCCTGTCAGATTTTACAGAAGAAGTTGGCCAACACATTTTCTTTATCAACACAATGATTACACATAAGGAAATCATTCAGTATTTATACCCACACAAACACTCCCCATGTACTTACCCTATCCCCGTCTCTTGCAATCTTTTGTCTAATTGTTATTAGGCAATCTATACGTAACTCCCCTCCCCATTGTTATAGTTTCAGTCAATGTTGATGACCCTGTCAATGTCCGAATTTGTTGCTCATTCTCAATTGCCTTTGAACTGAATAGCTTGCTAGGCCATTTCAGAGACAGAGACAGTGCTGGGAGTTTGCAGCAACATGCAAGTAGAACTAGGTAAGGTCAGTAAATACTCTTCCCTTCAGGCTGATAGTGAGCAAGATTGGTATTGAGGACAACCCAATGAGAGTTTAATAGTCATTCATAAGAAGAGTTTTCAATACCAGATTTCTGAATTGAGTTTTGTGTCAGCTGCTCTGATGGGCACTTCAGCCTATGACCCTTGAGTATTAGGCTAGGTCTCTGGATGACTAGTCCAGTGATATCATCATGTGCCACCATCCCTCCTTACGAGTTAGGAAACTTGGTAATACTATGTGTCAAACATTGACTTGCGATACCATCTGGTGCTGGAATCCAACCCAGGCTGGATAGGCTTTAAAAAGTTCCACATAAACTGAGCTTGGGCAAATGAAGCCAGTATCAAATCTGGCATCAATCTGGGAAATGAGTGGACAGTTGGAACATGTGGAAAAGTATGAAGTGTTCCATTTTGGTAACAAGAAACAGATAGACAACGTAAAACAAAAGATGCAATTCTACATGGGTACAGGAGAAGATGAACCTGGGTGTATATGTACATAAATTACTAAAGGTGGAAGGACCGACAGAGCAGTTTAAGCTATCCCAGGCTTTATGGATTGGGGCTTAGAATACAACAGAAATGAAGTTGTGATAAACCTGTATAACACATTTATAATTCAGCCTCAGCTAGAATACTGAGTCTAATTGTGGGCATTACCATTTGGGAAGGATATGAAGGAATTGCTGAGAGTGCTGAAGAGATTAACAAGAACAGTTCAAGGGATGAGAAACTTCTGTAATTAAGCTCGTCAAAAAGTTAAGATTTTTTTGAGGAAATAGAAGGTGGAGAGGAAATCTGATAGAGGTATTCAAAAATCAAGAGAGGTCTGGACAAGAGCAGATAGGGAAAAGCAGTTCCAACTTGGGGAAAAATATCAAAAATGAGAAAGCACAATTTAAAGTAATTGATTTAAAGGAAGCAGAAGTGGAGTGAGAAAAAGGTTTCATGTTTACCATGTGTGGTTAAGCTCTGGAATACACTGCTTAAGAGAGTGTGTCAAACAAAATCTATAAAGACTTAAAAAATGGAATTAGAGTATGATCTGGAAAGGAAGAACAGGCAGGGTTATGGGAGGTGAGAAAAGGACAGTGAATTGGCCATTTGCAGAGCTGATGCAAACATGACAAGCTCAACTCCTGTGCTGTAATAATTCTGTAATTCTGATTCTTTAAGCAATGCAACTCAGACTGAAAGGTGTCTCCTAAGAAATATAACAAATGTCTTGTGGTTGCAATGTGGACTGAGAGATTGAGGCTGAGGGATGCTGTTAGTGAATAGAAAGATGTAGATGTGCTGCCGCTACACTTATGAATTTATCAGCAACCCTCAGATGTTAGTGACACTGGATAATAAAACCTCACTCAAAATTTACAAGGGATTCAAATTCTTCTCTTTTGGAGACCCATCTTCAGGTGTCCCTCAAAAGTCACTCCATCAGTTATTGCCTCAATAATTCCCAGGTTATGGTATTTCACATTCATTTCCTGGGTCTAATTACACACTAGATTCTGAAAACTACACATCAGCATTTGCTCACATGTATCAAATCCAGCCTATCAAGCAGTTCGCTCTTACAAGTCAGTACTGCAGCTTTGTCACTGTTAGGACTCTTGCCAATTTTTACAGATGTATCACTGAAAGCATTTTATCTGGATGCTTCCTTCCTTGCCATGGCAACTGCTCCGTTCAGGGCTGTAAGAAACTACAGAAAATTGTGAACACAGCTCAGTCCAACCTTCCATGCATGGACTTCATCTGCACTTCTCATTGGCACGGTGGCTCAGTAGTTAGCACTGCAGCCTCACAGCACCAGGGACCCGGGTTCAATTCCAGCCTCAGGCAACTGTCTGTGTTGAGTTTGCACACTCTCCGTGTCTGCGTGGGTTTCCTCCGGGTGCTCCAGTTTCCTCCTACAGTCCAAAGATATGCAAGTTAGGTGGATTGGCCATGCTAAATTGCTTGTAGTGTTCAGGGGTGTGTGGGATGCTTCAAGGGGCGGTATGGACTTGTTGGGCCGAAGGCCCTGTTTCCACACTGTTGGTAATCTGATCTAAGGCAGCCAAAGGCCTCTCCCACCCTGACTATAATTTCTTCTAACCTCTTCTATAAGGCAGAGAATAGAGAAGTTTAAAAACACATACTAACAGGTTCAAGAACAGTTTCCTCGCTGCTGTTATTAGGCTTCTGAATGGACCTGACAAGTTTCAAATCTAATGTTGATCTTGCTTCTCATGCACCTTCTTTGCAGCCATAACTTTGTATCACTCAGTCTGTCCTTTCACTGTATGATCTTTGTATGTTGTGGTCTACTTGTACTGCATGCAAAATAAAACTTGTTACTGTACCTAGGCATATGTGACAATAATACATCAAACCAAAAAAAAATTCTGAGCTGTATCGACTGACTCCCAGCTTCTAGGATTCTCTTGTGCCTTAATTGCTTGGAACCTGTTACAGAAGTACCTTTTTAGGCTAAAGCTTCTCTCTCTGCTTCTCACCTGAGAGACAATAACCTGAAGGAAGCATTAATGTCCTCTGACACCTTCTAAAACAACTGCACAGAGGCTGGTATCCCACCACAAAGTCCCCCTTGATTTACTTGTGCACAGTACACTGGTTGAGGACAGCCAGCTCAGAGTCAATCCCCTGACCTGAGGAGAGTCTAATTTCCTAGCTATATATTTTTCCCCCTTTTTCTTTATTTTTCCCGAGTTTGCCGAGTGAACTTTATGCTTGGCCAACCACTTTGACTGGGTGTTCCCAATGACCAGGAACATTGAGCCCATGAAAGGACCAGCATAGTAAATGTGCAGCTGAGTCCAGGTTTTTCCCGGTTATTCCCACAAATGTGGGTGAGCCACTAGTGACAATATTTGTCCTTGCTAGCACTCTGGGCACTGCCCCACCAACGCGGCTGTGTCAGCATGTAATCCCGGCCACCAGAAAGCTTCTTGCCACCATCTTCATCTTGGAAACCTATGGGCGACCATGGTGGATTTCAGACAGTTCTTGGCAGCACCTTTACTCAGGACAATCACCCTTGCTCCCCACAGTAATATGCCATAGTCTACGGTGAGCTGGTCTCATTGGGTCCAGAAGAATTTCAATCCTGGTTGTGGTAGCCCTTCTGTTTCACCATTACCAACAGCTGTTTCAGTTTTGCTTGGACTGGATGCTTTTGCGTCCACAGCCAGATATTGTCAGTGGTGACTGGAAGAATGTCCAGGAAGTTCAGGGGGAGGCACTACTGGTGGAGTATCTACAAGAGAGGGGTGGCTCAAGGCATCCGCATTAGCCACTTGGCTTCCTGGACAGTGTTCTAAGGTGCATTTGTATGCACTGAGTGCAAGTGCCCAAAGCTGAATTCTACTGGAAGCTATGGGCAGCACCTTCAGTAGCCCTAGCAGGGGGTTTGTGATCTGTTACTATGACAAGTGGTGGAACTTCCTCACATGAAGATGACTGCCAAACCTTCCTTCTCTATCTGGACATTGTTGCGTTCAGCATCAGTCAAAGCAGTGGAATCATGTGCTATTGGGCGTTCCTCTCCATTGGGCCACTGGTGAGCAACACTACCCCATAGGGGAAGCATTGCATGTCAGCGCCACCTCTCACTTAGGATCATAGTGGACCAACACCTTTTTCCACCTCCCTAAAGGCTACTACTTGGCTTCATGGCCATTTCCAAGGCTGACCCTTTTACAATAGCAAGGATAAGGGTGCCAGGATGAAGGCCAGCTTATGTATGAATTTTCCTCATTAACTCTAACCCAAGGAAACGCCTAAGCTGTTACAGACCTGGGAGTTGAGGCTTCTTTGGTCACCCTCACTTGCAACTTAGTTTTCTTGACACCGTAATCCAAATAGGTCACTTGGGGTGTCAGAAACAAACATTTTTGCCTTCTAAGGCAAACATTTAAGCACTGTGTGAACACTCCATGTTCTCCAAGTCCTTTTTATTGATCTTCCCTGTTATTATTACATTATCCATGTAAATGACAACCTAGGGTAGCCCATGTAAAACTTTTTCCATGGTCCACTGGAAGAGGGCTCAGGCTGATGACACCCCAAATGATAACTTTGTAGATTGTTATAAGCCCTTTGAGTATTAACTGTAGTGTACTTCTGGGACTCCCCAGTCATAATTGCAGGTAGGCATGGCTCATGTCCAACCTCAAAGGATAGCTCTTTGCAACTTTGCATACAGGATCTCTACGTGAGGGATCAGGTATTTATCCAGCTGCAAGAAACAGTTTACTGTTTGCTTAAAATCCCCACAAAGGCTTACTGAGTCGTCAGGCTTCACAGTCAGTACAACCAGAGTTACCTAATCTGCAAACTGCACTGGTTTGATGATTCCTTCATTCTTCAGCCTCCTGATTTCTGCCTCTGCTTTTCTCATAAGGTAAATGGCACTGGGTGGGCCTTGCAAAATCATGAATTTCTTCCCGGTCAACATGTAAAGTGGATTGAGCCCTTTGATTGTCTCAACCCCTTCCTGAAATACTCCCGAGTATTTCATTACGGCTTCACTAAGGCAGCCATTTCCTAATTGAAAAAAGTTGAGCCAATGCAGGTGATTCTTTCTCAACTAAATCCTCCCCGATAGGCTCGAGTCTGAGCCTTTTCCTGCCATCAGCAGTAACGGCACATAATTGTTTCTCATTGGAGACTGGAACCAAAGTCATCCCCTTAATCTGCAATTGTTCCTTATTATATGTTCTCATTCCGGCTGAACTCTTAGGCAAACCTAAGGGTTGGGGCCCCAGGAAAGTCCTGTTAAAGCCAGATTCTGCAACTACAGATACAGCTGAGCTAGTATCCGCCTCCACAGGAATTTAGTGAGCATGTAATCAAACATTACTTTTAATTTGTTCTGATTTGGGTTTCACTAAGCTATTTAATTGTTCCAACCCACATGTAGGGGGCCTTTCCAAGGTGTACACTCTCCCAGAGACCAGCCTATGAGCTTTTTTACTCCAGCCAGGCCAAATAGGACTCCTTTGTTGTCTTGAGTCCAAGCACCAGCAGCAACTACAATGGCTTGTTGGCCCAGATCCTGAAGAACTTTTTAGCCACTTGGCCAAGGCTGGGCTTTGTTGTGGGGTACTACTGGGCTGGTTTAATGTCCCTCTGCTCAGGATGAGGTGAGAGGCTCTGCGATTGACTACACTCAAATGATGTACTCCAGGCTCAGTCAGAAAGGCAAGGGACTACACTTCCATTGGGCTGCCCTGGCACTCCCACATTCCACTTGCTGCATTTTCAAATGACAAGGCCACCTGCAGTGCCAGTTTAAAGTCCACATTGCAAATGGTCTCTCACCAACTCATTCAGTGTTAACCCAAAATCTCAACACATGTTCTCCCTGTTCTCCAACAGCTGAAAAAGACAAAAGCATCTGAGATGCAGAGAAGGTTTGGGGTAACCAACTCTATCCACTCTTGGAAGGAGTTAGTGTCTGGTGCCTCTGGAAGGTTAGCCCCATTTTAACCAAAAGTACTGCTTGTCCGCAAGAGTCAGAAGGATTACTCATTGCTTTTCATCTGCCCCAATGTCATTTGCCAGGAAAAACAATTGCACTCTTTCCATATACTGGGCTCAGTCTTCAACAGCAGCATCAAATGAGTCAAGGTTCCCAAATAAAGGCACAATATCAGAAATGCTTACCCCAACTCAGGGACAGCTGTTGCAAGTATATGCTCTTCAGGCACATCCCGATTCTTCTCATCACCACTGAACTAACTACATAGAGGCTGGTATCCTGTCACCATGTCAGCCTTTACCTGTTCACAATACACTGGCTGTAGGCAGCCAGCTCAGAGTCAGGCCACTGAACTGAGGCAATTGCAAATCTCCCATTTTCTTTTATTTTTTTTTTATTCCCTGTCACCAAGTCACCTTCTATTTACTACTACATAGCACACTGGCTATGGCCAGACAGCTCAGAGTCAGTCCCGTGAACTAAGAACATGCTACATCTCCTGGTAATATCGGTCAGCCAGGGTTTTCCTGATTGGCTGAGGTTAACAACCCCAATCAATGACCTCATAGTCAATTATGTCAACCTGGTTCCAATCACTGCATCCTCCATTTAACTCCATAACACTGTTCTGTGAACCTTGAACCTCTACCTGAGTGAACTGTTAAAAACTTTGCAACAAACCTCACCCTTGTTACTGGCAGGCTGAATGCACAACCATTCATGGAACTCAAATACAGTTAATTTTGGAACATAAAATTCCCTCAATGTTACAATATTCATGGTTTGCTGGCTTCCACAGTGCAGTTTATTATAAAAACTAATGGATTTCATCACAGCCTCACCCAGGAACACTGTGGGTAACACCTGGGGTTAGAATGTTTGTAGGGGATTAGGGGTCGCAGAAGGTAATATTGTCCACCTTCGCTTTGGCAGAAGGTTACTGGAGTCCACAGAGAAAGCACTGCTTACTCCATTTCTATGGAATTCACAGCAGTCAGAACAAGAGAATACAAGAATGGCTTTGGGAATTTCATCCCAGGTACAAGAAACTGAAAAATGATCATTACCCACAATGACAGGCTCCACTCCAATTAAAAAAAAATGAGTTTACTCATAAACTCTCCAACACTATTCAAATAATTTTGAACACAATTTGGAGTTAAAAATCCGAGTTCTGCTTTCTAAAAATAAAATCATTCTTTAACTACTTGATGAACAAAGAGGCCATTGTTGAGACTTGAGCGATAGTCCATCAATGCACAGGCACTTACTCTATCATTATCAATTGGCGCTTTTGCTCCAAAGTTAGACATCATTCACTCTATAGAGATGTGATCTGTCAACTCTGCTTTTTATTGTTGGCTAATCTTATAGCAACACACAAAACCCATGACTGCTGTGAAGGTCCAGAGTCCATTCGCTCTGATTTGGAGGCTGAAATTAGACATACAATTGAATATTCTCAACAGTTTGAGTGGAATCCTAGTACACAAGCAGAGAAATGCCAATCCAGCCTCCGCTAGAATCCTCCATGTCTTCAGTAAATTCTATTCACTCCATGTACTATCAGGAAATGGTTGGGGGCACTGGTTAGTACTTTGCAACCGCATGCATGTTGACCTTTGGTTTGGGTTCTGCTCCTAATCTCATTACAACATTTGGTTCAAACATGGACAAATGTACTAAATTCCAGAGGTGAGGTGAGAGTGACAGCACTTGCCATCAAGGCTGCAACGGGAATTGGGAAAACTTCATACTGATTGGAGTTGACTTAACGCCACACAGGCTGGTATCCCATCACCAAGTCACCCTCTATTTACGTGTGGAGAGCCATTGACACTGATCCAGCTCCCTCAGAGCCAAGTCTCAGAGTGAATAGAACCTCTGTCATGCCTGTTCTCATCTGTCAGCCAGTGCCCACTGATTGGACGAGGTTAAAAGCCACAAATGAGGGAACTCATATTCTATGAGATCCACCTTGATTGACCTTGTCACAAACATTATAGCCCTCCTCTCCCTCTGAGTCTGAGGATATAAGCCAGTTGTTTTTCTTTGTAGGTCACCCTAAGGCATTTTAGCACCACATTAGATTCCTCCAACTCTGCTTCTGATATGGGTGGCATCTAACGCACAGTACCTTACTTCTTGTGCCCACAGCGTCTTGGAGAAGAATAATTTTCTACTCTAGGCAGCAAATCAAGGCAGTGACATTTGCCATGATCATCTCAGACTCCAAAGTACCTTCAACACTCGAAGGAGATGGAGAACTGATGGGCTTGGGAACAGTTGGATTGCCTGTCAATGAGCCAGTCGTGTTTTGCTCCTGCACATTTTGCGAGTTTGCAGCTTTCATGTGGTCCACATGCTTGTTCAGTGCCAGCGCACCTACCTGAACTGTACACATCAGTGGACCTGACCTCATCTTGACTGTACCTCTTACCCATGCAGGGCCATTTCCATGGTTCCTACACCAAACTTCATTGCCTGATGTAAACTGTCTTAGTCGGCAGAGTCTTGTGACTGGCATTGGTGTTCCTGATGCCATTTCATCCTACACCCACCACACCAGCACCTCCCCGCCCCGCCACGGTCTAGGAAGATCAGGTTTAACCTGCTGCGGAGCTTACTCCCGATTAGCAACTCTACTGGAGCTACCTCTGCGG
The DNA here is from genome assembly GCF_030684315.1 of Stegostoma tigrinum. NCBI lineage: Eukaryota > Metazoa > Chordata > Chondrichthyes > Orectolobiformes > Stegostomatidae > Stegostoma > Stegostoma tigrinum. The sequence goes on from NC_081379.1 coordinate 36,158,825, forward strand.
TTGCATGAGGGGTGATCCTATAATCAAGTAGGAACCAGGACAGTTTAGTATCTAGTAAAGCTGTGGGCTGTTTCTTTAAGCCTGCCATCAAAGTTTGGACTGCTCTTTTGGCCAGACTAATGGTATGGAGCTGTCCATATATGTCGAATACCATTTAACTTTAGTGTGTACTCAAATTCTCTGCTGGTAAACAATGACCCGTTATCTGTGTATTACTCAGGCTGAGGGTACCCCAAATGTCAGTCTTGTATTTGGGGCAATTACAGGTATTAATTGTAGCAGACATCTGGGAATCCTCATCTAACTGCAGTTGGAAGTTTACAAGGCTTGTGTCCAGTTTCTTGAAGGCAGCTCCCCCGCCAGCTTTGCATATAAATCCTCTATGTCAGGGATTGGGTATTTACCCAGCGGCCAAAATCAGCTTACCATTTGTTTAAAATCCTCACAAAAAATGAACTGACCCATTGGGTTTCACAATTGGTGACAGGTGCTGCCCATTCTACAAACTGGACTGGTTTGGCAATTCCTCTCCTTTCTAGATTTCTGATTTTTGCTTCTACATTTGCCCATAAAACAATTGGCACGGGGTGGTTGGTGGAATTTCTTCCTAGTCAATATGCAAGGTGGCCTTGGTTTCTTTAACTGTCCCTAGACCTTACTGAAAAATATCCAGGTATTTAATTAGGACTTCACTCAGGCAGCCATTTTCTAATTGAGAAATGTTGAGCCAATCTGATTGAATCTTACTCAACCAATTTTACCCCATCAGGCTTGGACCTGAGGCTTTAATTACAGTCCATGGTAGCTGAACCAGCCGTATGTCCTAACAGACCAGAACCACAATTGTACCCATAATCTGGAAAGGCTCTGCAGTATAGGTTCTCAGCCTAGCCAACGTTTTGTGCAAATTTAAGGGTTAGAGTGCAGAGCAAATTTTGTTAAAGACCGGTTCTGAGATCACTGAAGCGGCCACGCCAATATTGACCTCCATTAGAACCATGTGACTATTTAACCAGACATTCATTTTGATTGGTTCTGATTTGGATGTTGCTGAGCAATTTAATTGTTCCAAGCCACATCTAGATGGACTTTACAGGGTGGGCATTCTGTTGGATACTGGTCTATGAGCTAACTTACTCAATTTCGGTCTAGGAGGACTCTTTTGCTGACTCCATTCTGTGTACCTACAGCCACTGCAATGGCTTGCCAGCCTGGATTCCGAAGAAAATTTTAATCCTTTGGCTGAGGCTTGTCTTTGTCTGGAGTTTTGCTGCAGGCTGACCAAAAATCCCTCCGTTCAAAGTGATGTTATGCACTCAAGTGGTATTCCCTCAGCTCAGTTGGACTGGCAAGGGTATCCATTTCCGTTGGAATACCCTGCAACTCATATGCTCCATGCTACAACAGCCAATTATAAGTGCCTGTTTGAAGTCCAGTTGGGCTTTAGCTGGTAGGTGCTTTTGCATGGTTACATTATTAATCTCACATACCAAATGATCTCTCAGCAACTCATTAAGAGATAAACCAAAGTCACAGACTTCTGCTAGTCGTTTAACCTCATCAAAAATTCTGACATGGATTCCCCTGGTTCTTGAATTGCCACATCAATTTGATAGCATCTCAGAATTAGAGGAGGCTTAGGATCATTATATTCCTGAACAAAATTTGTCAACTCTTGAAGGGCTTTAGTTTCTGGTTCCTCAGGGAAAGTCAGGCTCCAAATAAGCAAAAAAACTGCAGGTCCCACAAGCTGTCAGGAGAATTACTTGCTGCTTTTCATCTGCATCAAAGGCATTTGCCCAGAAAAGATAATACATCTTTTCCACACACTGTGCCCAGTCTACAATAGCAAGATCGAATGAACCAAACTTCCCAAGTAATGGCATGATGCCAGAAATGCTTCGTCCAACTGAGAGATAACTTTGCGAGCAAATTCCCATTTACCAAAAACTGAATGGTCCTCATCATGTATGAACTCTAAGTAGACAAGCAGGTCAGAGGCTGGGAAATCTTGAGACAGTAACTCATCTGACTTCCCAAAGCCTGTACACCATGTACAAAGTACAAGTTAGGAGTGTGATGGAATACTCCTCACTTGCTTGGATGAGAACAGCTCCAGCAAAACTCAAGTAACTTCACACCATCCAAGGCAAAGCATCCCACTTGATTGGCACCACATTCACAAATATTCACTCCCACCACCACCAACATTCAGTAGTAGTGCTGTGTATTTCTATGGCAGAAACTCACCAAGGCTTCTTACAGAGTACCTTCCAAACCCATGACCACAACCATCAAGAAGGACAAGTGCAGCAGAGGCACAGAAACATCATCACCTGTAAATTCTCCTCCAAGGCACTCAGCATCCTGGCTTGGAAATATATCACTGTTCCTTCAATGTCACTGGGTCAAAATTGTGGAATTTGTGAAATGACAGATTATAATGCAATGTTTATTTGCCTGAGGCCAAAATACCAACCCAGATGCTGACACTTTGTTTGAGTTAGCCCGGTCTGGCAAGATCAATCTTTCACGGGCCTCTGTCAGTAAATTTCCATCACATGGAAGACCACTGTGATGGTGGAGGCCGCTGGAGCAGTGTATTTGGGAGCATCGCCTGCAAATTCCCCCCCAAACCACAGACCATTGCCATTTGTAACTCTGTTATCATGCCTTCCGCATCAACAAATCAACATCTAGGATTGCCCTTCCCCATAGCACTATGGGTGTACCTACATCTACATGGACTGAAATGGTTCAAGAAAGAAACTCGGCTTCATACTTTCAAGAGAATTGGAGATGGGCAACTATTGCTGTCCTTTCCTGTAATTTCTATATCCCGTGAAAAATGTGTTTTTTTAATGCCCATCTGTATATGCCTTACAAATTAGTTGAAAGACAGTTGCTTTGAAATGAAGGCGAAATGCTGGATTTGACAGTTGGAGAACATCAGTTCAGGTTTGATGTGGTCTTGTAGTACAAATTGAATATTACTGCATTATTATCAGCCAATGTTCATGCTGGAAAGACTTGCGTTTTAGTAGCTACCAGAAGATCATATTGACAGAATCACAGAATATGTACGGCACAGAAGGAGGCTATTTGGCACATCATGTCGGCACTGGTTCTCAAATGAGCATCATCCCACTTCTGCCAATTTCCTGCCTTTTGCCCCTAGCCCTGCACACCACTTCTATTCAAGTAATCATCCAATAACCTCTTGAATATCTCAGTTGAATCTGCCTCCACTACACTTCTAAACAGGGTGTTCCGAGCCATAACGACTCACAGTGTGGAAAATATCCTTTCTTGTAACACACATGCCGATATTTCCTCTCTAAAAAGTGTATGGTTGCGGAGGAAATTTTCAATCCACAGCATCAGGCTATCTTAGTCTGTCCAAAGCAATGGAGCCCACAGCAGCTTAGGGAGCTGACTACTGATTGAGTTGGCAATGTGGCTCTTTATTGGAGGTACAGCATTAGTACCCACTTCCGGATCTCCTCACCAATGGGAGTGGATGGGAGGGCGACACCCCAAACCTGGGACTGGAAATATTTCTAATGAAAAGGAGCACAAGCATGGGTCAGGACGGTCTAGATATCCATGGATCCTGAAGGTGCAGCAAGGAACAGGTTAAAAATGAGAATAGGCAGGCAGTCTGCTCACCCAAGGACTACCCGGTCCTGATGAAGGACCTGAGCAACTCCAGGAAGGTGATCTTTCCCAAGTATGGTGGAAGACATGACGAGATTCTCAAGCCAGGCAAGCAAGTATAGAAGTAAACTCGTCAGTAACATGAGTGTTTCAGAGATAGTAGGAACTGAAGATACTGGAGAATCTGAGATAACAAAGTGTAGAGTTGGATGAAGGCTGCAGGCCAAGCAGCATCAGAGGAGCAGAAAGGCTGACGTTTCAGGTCTAGACCCTTCTTCAGAAATGGGCCTGTATCTGTGGGTGCTCAGATAGTGGCCACGTGGCCAATGGCGGCGGTCATGTTGTGGAGAAGATCCTGGGTAGGGTTGGGGATTTGGGAGGGGGGTGAAGCCTGTTTTGGGTGGTAGGCACCAGTACGTTTACTGTACTTAAGGTTTTTAGTGCCCAACAAGCTGAGTAGAATTTCTGAAGAAGGGTCTAGGCCTGAAACGTCAGCCTTCCTGCTCCTCTGGTGCTGCTTGGCCTGCTGTGTTCATCCAGCTCTACACCTTGTTATCTCAGTAATATGAGTGTGTTCTCCCAACCTTGAAGATAGTGCTCCGAGGCAGTTCAAGTATTCACAAAAGCTACAAAGGCAAGTGGCAAAGCAGTTTCTGATGCCAATTCTAATTTTTCCTACATTCTCCGATACATTATCCTTCAGAACATGTTGCAGCTGCACACACTCCTCTTCCCCTGCATCTGAAAAGCAAGCATTCAAACTCCCCTCTCATCCAAATGCCATCTTGCACCCATCCTCATGATCCACACAAACCATTTCTAACAGTTAAAACTCTGGTCTCCCCTTTGAGAAGCGCATCAGATACTAAAAAAGCCCAAGGAATGGAGGGAGCAGGGTGGGGAGAGGGGTGTACACCTAGTTTGTCTGGGTGGGATGCTGCAAGGGGGCGGTGTGGACTTGTTGGGCGGAAGGTCCTGTTTCCACACTGTAGGGAATCTAATCTAATCTAATCCAGTGGCAACTATAATGTCAGTCATTGTTAATGTGTGCCCATTGCTCTACTGGGAAGGAAGTCTTTCACCAGAAGATTGTAGATGTCGGTAGTGCCGTCATGTGCTGAGGGTCTTGACTCCTTGGAGCCTGGCCTTCCCTGTAAATTTCCATGTTCCTTAGTGTAATACAAATAGCACTACTGCTGATATTAGTCCTGCTGTTGTCGCTCATCTTTATCCTTACCAGAGGAGATGTGTCAGACTGACAGCAGGGAAGATTGGCTCAAAGAGAGATGAACTTGCTTTCAAGAAGTTGCCAATCACATGCCCAGCCCCAGGCCACTCTGTCTTTTGGAAAAATGCTGTAAACAGTAACCATTCACCTGCCCTTGACTGCCACTCCTCACTTTCGCTGATCATTTTCTTCCCAGGAAGAGCAGTCCCTGCAAACTCATCTGGTTATTCCCAATGAGGAGAAAAAAGTGTTTCATCTGTTGAGGCCAGAATAATTAGCCAAAACAGCAGCTAATCACCTTTTTCTCCTTTATAACAGTTATTAAGGGGCTCTTCCTGGCAGAGAGGTAGTGTCCTTACCTCTCAACCAAGAGATCCAGGCCAAGTCTCAGTCCCACCTGCTCTAGATGGGGAACAACATCTCTGAACAGGTTGATGAGATAGGCGGCACTGTGGCGCAGTGGTTAGCACTGCAGCCTTACAGTGCCAGGAACCCGGGTTCGATTCCAGCCTCAGGCAACTGTCTGTGCAGAGTTTGCACATTCTCCCTGTGTCTGCGTGGGTTTCCTCTGGGTGCTCCGGTTTCCTCCCACAGTCCAAAGATGTACGGGCTCGGTGGATTGGCCATGCTAAATTGCCTGTAGTGTTCAGGGGTGTGTGGGTCATAGGGGGATGGGTCTGGGTGGGATGCTACAAGGGGCGGTGTGGACTTGTTGGGTCGAAGGGCCTGCTTCCACACTGTAGGGAATCTAATGCACAATGATCATTAGCTAGGTAACTCAAAGGACATACCCTGCAATCCTATCCAGATGAAAGCTGGAGGAGAATGGGATGGTATCAGGGTCCGACTAAACATTGGCTTTATAAGATATAATTTCCCACATACGTTCCAGCCTGTGTCCCCTCACCAGTCAAATCTCCCCACACACTCCATTCCATATTCCAATAAAACAGTTCATTGTTCTTTCAATAAGATCATGCTTTGCTTCAAAGGGAACTCACACTTGCCTACGAAAATGTGGAAAGAAAATGATGCCAAGGCATTATTTGAAAAACAGTAGGAAAGATTTTCCCTGTGTTTTGGTCAATATTTATCCCTCAACCAATATCACTGAATCGTATTATCATATTACTGTTTGTGGGATCTTGCTGTAATTGACACGTTTCCCACACTAAGAAAGTGTTAACTCTCCAAAATTACTTAAATTAGCAGTAAAATGCTTTGACATGTCTTGAGGTTGTGAATGTACTTTAGAAGTACAACTGTTTCTTTCCTTTAAACGAATGCAGCACATCTTTGCTCATGTATAACTTTGTAACTGCTTAGATCATAAGTATAAGACATATAACACATTGGCTAATAGTGCATTACAATGGAAGACATGAAGCTGATGCATGATGATCTGTCCTGAAATAAAATCCTTATACAAATGCAATTTAAAAAGTATGGAAGGCATAAAGATTAAAAGCCTGCCATTTTCACATAAATTACTTCCTCCCTTTTAACTCAAAAAGGCTAATGTCTTCAGATAATATCCCATAATGAGAGATGGTTATGGTGAAGAGAGTGGGGCTGGGAGGGGGGTTTCTGAGATAAATACTTAACTGGCATAAATACATGGTTGTATAACGTTTGCTCTCAATTGAAGTGATTTCCAGCTGTGGTATTAATATGTAACATGATCATGTTGAATGCCTTTTACTGACAAAATAAATCAATTAATGCCTCAGGTAATGTAAGTGGATTAATATTTTAAAGTGGTGGGCAGAGGAGTACAAACAATGGTCTGTATATCTCGATCAGTTCAAACTGACCACACTCACCACTAACCTCAAAGAAATTTGCCCACTTAGACTTATCAATCTTTATGCTGTTGATTTTGCTTTTCCTGGTGCTGTTTTGAACTTGGTGCCAAGTTAAGGGAGTCTTCTGACATTCAACAATGATGAGGTCAACAGGCAGTGTAAGCAGCCAATTACATTTCAGTATCTTATAGACTTCAAACCATAAGGTGAAATGTGCTATGTTTTGCTTTTAATTAAACTTTACGAGTTAATAAATGATTATGGCATATGGTAGAAGCTGAAATTATACATTGTAATATAAACAAAACTCTCAAAAATTCTGAATAAAAAAATAGTTTTTTTTATGAAAATGGAGAAAGTTAAATAAAACTAGCCGATGGAAGGTTTTCTAGCAGTAATTATTAATGTAGTATATTCCTAAACCTGCCATGACACCTCATTCATTGAGGTAAAACTTCTTAAAATATAATTTTTCAAGACTAACAATGTAAGGATTTAACGATTTACTGATGGCATTGGACTGTACTATTGAAGAAGCTCAAGAGAAATATAAAAGCATTCACAGCAACTCCTGAATTTCCTGATTGAACTGTGCATTCATAGTTTCCAGAAGTAACTATCAGTTTCAGATGTATAATACTTTGCCATCATTATCAAATTAAAATATGGCCAACTAACTTAAAGTTAGAGTGAATTTTTTCATTCATTTACAGGATGCAGATGTCACTGGCTAGGCCTATCGCTACTTTCCCAGATGCCAACCACAATGCTATTGGCCTGGAGTCACATGCAGACCAGACCAGGTGAGGCCAGCAGGTTTCCTTCCTAAAGGGCAACAGTGAACCAGATGACCTTTGCTGACAATTGACATTGGTTTCACAGACATCATTAGACTCTTAATTCCAGATTTTTTTAATTGACCTCAAGTTCAACCATCTGCTATGGTGGGATATAAACTTGGGTCCCGGAAGTTTGGGAGTGATTTTGGATGAATAGTCGAGTGATTCTATCAATATGCCATCATCTCCCAAGGTGGCACTGTAACAAAAAACTTAAAACCCTTTACAAATTTGTAACCAATTCATTTGAACAAATTTTGACTACACCAAAATAATTAAGGATGAGGCGACTTAAATTGTCCAAAATATTGCCTAAGTTAACCTAACTGGATTCAAATTTTGGCATCAATCTTTGGTATCATTCAAAACTGAAGCCTGCCTGAAAAACTGGAATTGAGACAGTCCTCTTACTTGTACCTTTTGTTCAATCTTTCTCTCTTCAATTTTATCAGTCCTACTTTTGATTATTATGCCAGAGTTTCTCTTCCTTGCCCTCATAAGCTGTATATATACAATTCTATATGCTCTTCATCTTCATTTGCACCATCTCCTACTTCAATTGATTATAACTGAACCATAAAACCAAAACTGTCCTCATCTGTCTTCTGTGCTCTTAAAACGCTGCTTGGCCTGCTGTGTTCATCCAGCTCCACACTTGTTATCTCGGATTCTCCAGCATCTGCAGTTCCCATTATCTCTCATCTGCTTACTTACCATTTTAACACCTGCTGGCTATTTTGGGCTCAAATTTCTGCATGTCCAGTATTTGTGGCCATTGGAATAAAATTCAGAGCACAGTATAATTTCAGTGCAGCTCACTTTCAGAATTAATTAATTCAGTTGCAACCACACCCACAACCACCCGTCTCCCCACCCCAGGATTTCCTGTCCAATTTAGGATGTCAGCTGGATTAAAAACATGGGGTGGGAGGTTAACTCAGGTGTCTCACAGTGACAGTGTGCTGCTGGCATGAAAGCCTCAAAGGAGAGTGGGGTAAGAGAGGAGGACAAATTTCTTCTCTGAGAGGGTTGTGTGTCTTTGGAAATCCTTACCACAGACAGCAGAACAGCAGGCTCCTTGAGTATTTTTAAAGCTGAGATATATTCGTGATCACTCACACAATCAAGGATTACGGGGCAAAGGCAGGAAACTGGATGTGCAGGGACTTGGATCAGCCATAATCTCATTGAAAGGTGGGACAGGCTGGAGGGCCTGAATAGCCTACTCCTATTCTTACCATTTCTTATGATCTTATGGTGGAGTAGGCTGTGTGAAAGTCCTCTGGGAATAGGTAACATTCCCTGCAGTACAAACATTTCTTGTGAGTGCAGAGGCTCATCGACAGCTTCTGCCTATGCACACCTTAACAGGCTTGCCATTCACACTGTCAAATAGCCATATTGCATTGTTTTCTCATATGACTTCAACCTTCTCTGAATTAACAAAGAGTGGAACACAACATGTGATTCCTCCAGGAAAAATCCAGAGGGAACAGGAAGATTGTGATTAGATACTTTATTGATGACTTAAATTATTTTCTAATCACTGACGTGCGGGCTGCAGACATTGTTCACTTGGCCTCTGGGAAATGTATGCAAAGGTAGGAACACACATTTCTCTCAGGCTTTACTTGCTTTCCCACTCCAAACCCATCTGGCCTACCTTCTGATTTCTCACCTACGTTTTAACTTTTCTTTGAACGCCGTTCTGCCCCTTAGACTTCAGCTCTTCACTCTAATTCAAAACAAAAGATAGTGAAATTTTGTCCAAACATTTACTGGTCTTAGAATTGGACATAGCGTCAAAATAAGGTGGAGTAAATTAAGGATTATGTTGAGGCGGAACTTCTTCTCCCAAGAGGTTGTTAACCTGTGGAATTCACTGCCCAGTGAAGTAGCTGAGGCTACCTCGTTGAATGTTTTGAAGGCAAAGATAGGTAGATTTTTGAACAGGAAAGGACTTAAGTGTTTTGGTGATTGGGTGAGTAACTGGAGCTGAGTCCACGAAAAGATCAGCCATTTGTTGAATGGCAGAGTAGGTTCAAAGGGCCTACTCCTGCCCCTGTTTCTTTTGCTCTTGTGAAAACCTATTGCTGATACTTAAATGCCGCAAGTAGAATATACAAACTAGCCTCAGCAACATGACAATTTCTGCTGGGATTATGTTGCATTCATCAATTCCAGATTAGTGTGTGTGGGGTCTGAAGTAAAGTTGACCATCCCAATTTATATTGTCACGTTGAGGTCAGCAAACATAAACTCCCTGCATTGATGTCATGGCAAGCACTTCCCAAGTTTTAATGAAACCGTTATCTTTGCTGTCACGCAAATTTGCATTTGTCTTTGGGTTGCGAGGTGCGACTTTCAAGGCGGGATTTCACAATCGTCTGCAGGGATTCAATGTTGATGACACCCCGTCGAACATGGCGCAGGGTTTTCTCTCAGAAAGTGAGAAACAATTTTCTAAGAGAACCCTAAAGGTTGGGATCATCCCCCTGTTCTGAATTCATCCTGGTATCGGGCAGCCAATTAATAGGTCTGGGGACAGGCTCACCATTCAAGGAAAGCCAGTGGTCAGGCTTCCGAAGCTTACAGGCTCAATAAGAAGCTGTGCAGATTGAAAGGAGCAGCAGGTTAGAATAGAGAGTAAATGAGAGAGAGGGTGTCTTGATGTAGGAGTGCACGCTGTCCAAATATTTCAAATAAATGTTCATCCACTGGGGTGGGTGAACATCTTTTTGTTTAAAAGCTAGGTTATGCCCCTCTTGTGGTTCAATGTTAATGTCCCCACTCCCTCCTGGATCAGGAGACCCGGGTTCAAGTCCTACCTGCTGCTGAGGTGTGTAGTAACATCTCTGAACAGCATGATTAGAAAAATAGATTAAATGGAAAAAGCTAAGTTATACAGGTTACCCATTCCTTGATATTATTCTATCTTAGAACCCTGTCTAAAGGAATGCTGCTCTATCCCTAATCCCCAGTACAGGCTAACATCAAGTCTAGTTATTTTCACCCGATGATCTATATGTCCTTGTTTACTATGATCTGCCTTTACCACTTGTAAACAAATCTTTCTATTGTACTTCGGTACACATGACAATTAATTGGAGGTGGACCTCAGAGTACAACAGGGCCTTGATCAGATGGGCTGATGAGCCGAGGAGCAGCAGATGGATTTTAATCTAGATAAATGTAAGGTGCTACATTTTGGTAGGGAAAAACAGAGCAGGGCTTACACACTTAATGAGAAGATAGTAGACAAAGACATATCCCTTCCTGATGTGCTCAATGATTTCTGTGCTCAGTTTGAGCAGAATGCCAGAAACATGGTTTCACCTGCTCCGCTAGCCCTGGGCACTCCTGTTTCCTCCATCACCACTGCATATGTCAGATCAGTCTTCCTGACAGTCAACCCAAGGAAAATGATGGGCCTGGAAGAAATCCCTGGCTGTGCACTCAGACCCTGTGTGGACCAGCTGGCAGAGGCATTCACCGACATCTTCAGCCTCTCCTCCTACAAGTCAGAGTCGCCACCTGCTTCAAGAAGACCACCACCATCCCAGTGCCTACGAAAGCATATGAAAGAATCCTTAATGACTACTGCCCAGTGGCTTTGACCTCCATAATCATAAAGTACTTCGAGAGGTTGGTCATGGCCCACACCAACTGCAGCCTCCAGCCCTCCTCGATCCCTTACAGTTTGCCTACCAATGTAACAGGTGCACATTTGACACCATTTCCCTAGCCCTGCACTCATCCCTGGAACATCTGGACAAGAACCTTGTCATCGACTACAGCTCCACCTTCATCACCATTATCCCCTCCAGGCTGACCTCAAAACTCAGCCTCAGCTCCGCCCTCTGCAATGGGATCCTCAGCTTCCTGACCCATAGACCACAATCAGTGAAGATACATAATTGCATCTCCTCCATGATAATCCTCAACACTGGGCAGCTCGAAGAATGCATTCTGAGCCCCCAGATGCACTTCCTGTACGTCCACGATTGTATAGCAAAAATCCAAATGAATACCATCTACTGGTTTGCTGACGACACGGCTGTGGTAGGATGGATATCTATCGATGATGAGTCAGAACACAGGAAGGAGATAGAGGGCCTGGTGACATGATGCAATGATAACAACCTCTTTCTCAATGTCGGCAAAACAAAAAACTGATCATTGACTTCAAGGTCTGAGGAGAGACTGTAACCAACAACCTGTCCTGGAATTCCCATGTAGATGCAACAGACAAGAAAGCACCACAACTCCTCTTTTTCCTTAGGTGGCTCAGAAAATTCATCATATCCATAAGGACCCTCACCAACTGCTACAGATGTACCACTGAAAGCCTACTGTCTGGGTGTGTAATGGCCTGGTATGGCAACTGCTCTGTCCAGGACCGTAAGAAACTACAGAAAGTTGTGTGCACATTCCAGACCATCACGGAAATCAACCTCTCATGGAGTCCATTTACACTTCTCATTACCACGGAGGGGCTGCCAACATCATCAAAGATCCATCCCACTGTGGTCATGCTCTCCTATGACCATTTCTATCAGGCATAAGATACAGAAGTTTGAACACGCACACCAGCAGGTTCAAGGACAGCTTCTTCCCTGTCATTATTAGACTGATGAATAGATTCTCTAAGTTCAAATAATGTTGATCTTGTTAATGTTGATGTTGCTTTGCACACCTCCTGCTTGGTGTAATCTGTTTGCCTCTATCCAAAATTTTTTTAACTCTATCATCTGTACATCCTTGATTACTCTGATCTGCCTGTACTGCTTGCAAACAAAGCCTTTCGTTGTACTTAGGTACACATAATAATAAGTCAAATCAAATCAAATCATCATCCTATTGTTCAATATGGGACCATTACATACTGGAAAGCCTTCAAACTGGTGATATATTGAGAAACAACAGCAAAAACAATGAAAAAGAAAAGAAATACTACATTTTCTTTTGGGAGCTGAAACAAGGACTGTTTGCTTTTAATCAGCAACAAATTTACAATCAATAAGTGATCGCTGCATATAGTTCTCAGTCTATTGGAATTGGGTTTCTTTTAAGTCATGCCTAGATTGTGGCACCTATCATGCAGAAGAATTTCCTCCTGTGCCCGTCTAATTCTTCGGAAGATTGCTCCCACTCTCCCAGCTCTTTGGAGTCTATCACATCCCCCTGTTAGCTGCTGCAGTTGTATAGCGTACAGCCTACTTGGATTATATGGTGCACTCTATCTGGAATGTAATATGAGGCCTCCAAGATTGATCTACGTACCAAAAACTCATCTTTGTGTCGACTCTTTTCTACTCCACAATGGCACTGGATGAAGAATTGGTGGCATTGTAGCCACACTTGGCCTCAGTCAGTGGGTTATATAACAGAATTATCCGCCATTGTTGCAGAGAGAAACCTTGTCTCCCAGCAACTATCCTTGCAAGGCATCCAGCTGTAAAATGAAGCAGGAGCATGCGAGTTCTTAGGCATATAGACACTACTGAGGCTCCCCGGCTACCTGGCATAGACGTCCAAGATATGATGATGTCAGAGGTCTTGTATATTGATGGAATGGAACCCGTTTCTGTTAGTGAAATGAGCCATATTATGATATTGCACTTTCAGCACTTGCTGTGTGAAATCAATAGCGTTCAGTGCTTTTGCCAGCTGGGTTGGTAAATGTTACTGATCTTGTGTTATGAGGCAGAGATTGACCCCCCCCCCCTTCAAATAACTAAAACCAAAATGCCTGGAGAAGCTCGCCTCACCTCACTATCTTTTAAAGAAAGTGTGAAAAGTGGTATAGCCTGCTTCTCACCTGCCAATCTGTTATAAAGGAGGGGTTAAATGAAATTACCTCCTGACAGTCACTCTATAATCAGCAAGTAACAATTTATTTGTTTAACTCTAACAGTGAATAATTTACCAGAACAACGAACAAACCAAACAATTCCCCCCCTAACTATTGACTATTCCTGAATAAAACAAAATTCTAATGGTATGCTGTTTCAACAAATACAAATCCCACTTATACAAACCAAATTAAATTTTAAAAAAAACTTAAAACTTGGTTTTTCAAAATTAGAGCCAGGATATGTCTTCCAGAATGTTTGGTGCCTTCTCTGCTGTTTTTCAGTCAGGAACACCTTTCTCTGTCAAATTCTTGCGTCAAGAATATTAGCTAAGAGTGCCACGATACCTTTTGTCAGATGATGGTTTTCAGCGAGCATGGAGAATTCTGTGAAAGGCAGTGATTTTCTCTTCAGGGCAGTTGATCATTTAACTCTCATTTAACTCCAAACAATGGGAATTGCTCTCTCACTCATTTTCAAATGTTCTCTTCTTTTATTCCCTTGATGACCTGTCAATTTATTACAGTAGAATTGGTCCTAGGTTATCAAAGCCATCAGATTTAAATTTTTTTTTAGTTTCTAAGCGCCTGGTTTAAATTCATTGGCTGATTTTCCATCTGGCCACCTTAACAACAAAACAAACTATTGCCTGCATTGTTAGTCCCATAGTGTTTGGATACAATCTTTCAATTTCAGAAGCTATTTTTTATAAATCTCCAAGCCTAGAAAAAAATGCATCATCTTTTAAGGGGACCACACAGCCTTTCCCCCTATCATTTTGCAAACATCAAATATTCGACCCAGGTACAAAAACAGAAGTTGCTGGAATGGATCAGCAGGCATGACAGTATCTGTGAATAAAAAAAAACTCAGAGTTAATGTTTTGGGTCTATCTCAGAACTGGATCATTGGGCCCAAAGTGTTAACTCTGATTTATTTCCACACTGATGCTGCCAGACCTGCTGAGCTTTTCCAGCAACTTCTGTTTTTGTTTCTGATTTATAGCATCTGCAGTGCTTTCAGGTTTTATTTAAGTACTCTTATGCAACACTTGCTGGGGGGAAACAAGATGAAATGGTATTATCCATTACTAATTACATCAGTGACAGCCTGAATAGATCTGTGGGTCAAAGTCTGCAAGATCTCACATTGATCCCCAGTGGATCCTTGGAAGCAGCCTGTTGCATATTTAGAGCATCTGTCACCCTGACTGTAACAGGGATAGGATGGCCACCCACTAATCCATTTCTCATTGACCAGCCTAGCAGTTACATAGTTCTGTGCCAGTGTCCCAGGAAATCCTCAGTAACATTGACAGTATAGCGAGCTCATTCGGAGGAAGTGACATTGTGGGCAGTAGACTCCATGTCTCCTGCAATGCTAGCACATTCTGAGGACGCTTTCAGCTGTCAAGTTGCTGAAGGCTATCTCTGGTCCTGGGCTTTACTGACCCATCTGTTCTTCAATTTCTCGTTACCTATGTAGCACTATAGAACAGTGACAAAAAATCCTGCAGTGGCTAGATCATTGTTCAAGGTTCCAGTCAATCTGTGGGAGGAATATGAGAGACAGAACAGGACCATAGTAATGGGAGCAGTTAACATTCACATCACATACCAGTGATGGTTCAGCACTGTCCTTGATACAGTTGGACAAGGAGGCTCATCTGGCCATCTGACTCTGTCTAAGCTACCTCGCCTGATTTCAGTAGCTGACTTTGACTTACTGTACTGGAACCCTTCTGAAGGCTACCTCCCTTGACTTGGCTGAGAAAAACTCTTATAGACTTGAGGCATGGCCATTTGATTGGAGCAGATGCAGTATGTTTGCTACGTGTGCAGCTAGCACATAATGCAATAGTATCGTTAACATAATTCAGTACCACACAGTAACATGCCCCTTGACTAATCACTGCTGACAAAATAACAAGCTGCCTGGCTTTGTTAGGCAAGGCAGGACAGACTATGCTGAGTCTGTAAGTTCTGAATGAGGCAGAAGAGCACAGAAAGACATGGTAAGAAGGAGACGTTATGAGCATCCAATTAGGTGCAAAGTAAGTGTATGCTACAACAGCAAGCCTGAAATCTTGAGATGCCCCTTGTCAAATCCATGAGATGGGTGCTTGTCCTTCCATGCGGAGTGTCATGTCTGCAGCATTCTAATTTGAGTGGTCAATGTGCTCCAAAGTGCAGCACTGAAGTGGTGAACTGTATTTTAAGTGGCAAAAACTGAAGTTTTGGTAAAGCTCAGCAGGTCTGGCAGCATCTGTGAAGAGAAATCAGAGTTAATGTTTCCGGTCTGATGACCTTTCCTCAGAACTGGTGTAGCTGGGAAAATGTCGGTTTATATGCAAAAGATAGGCTAGGGGGAGCGAGTGAACTGAGCTTTTCCAGCAACTTCTGTTTTTTGTTTCTGGTGTACAGCATCAACAGTTCTTTTGGTTTTTATTTCATATTTAGCTCACAGTCAGATCTCTTCAAGACATGCCCACCTTGAAGAACTTCTGCTCCTCTCTCTGACATGATTTCCATTCCAATCTTTTCTCTTGTCCTCTGACATTCATTTCACTGTCACTCCTGGTGTTTGACCAGTTATTTGCTACTTCTTGCTCCCTCCCTTTACCCTATCTTCTACTTAAAAACTGTCTTTCTCCTAGCTACATTAGTACTGAGGAAGGGTCACAGGACCTGAAACAATAGCTCTGATTTCTCTTCACACATTCTGCCTGACCTGCTGAGCTTTCTCAGCAACTTCTGTTTTTGTTTCTGAATGATAGCAATTCTTTTGGCTTTTCTTTTGTCTTCTAAGTGGGCTGGAGATGTGGACTGAAAATGCAGAAAGAACAGTAAATGAGCAGCATTACCCTCTATGCACAATAGTTGGGGGTGATACAGACGGTGATGCCTGTGACGCGTGTCTTGGACTGTTGTGCGTTGATGGAAGCTTGAAGGAGCAAGAAACGAGTTGGAATTGCTAGGTCCCCACTCTGAGTTTCATGTAGAAATTGTCATTATCTAGTTTCTCCCTAGAACATTGAAGAATAGGTAAATGCTTATCAATGATATGAAAATGTGTATCAATAGAATGAAAGTGGATGCAAACAGTGCCCTCACCACTTATGATCAAGGTTCTTAACTCACTGTTGAAACATGTCTGCTGATGACTATTTTTCTCAACACTGAGAAGCTTATTTCTGGCCTTATGTTCCCAACTGACTCATCATTTCCCATGCTACTCAAGAGCTGGGAAAATTCCACCCAATGTTCTATTGCACTTCACAGTCTTCGAATTTGATTATGCAAATTGATCTTTGGCAGCAAACCTGGAGTGTAACCCAATGGTATAATTTCAATTGCATCTTGGTACAATTGGATGCAAGAGCATAGGAACAGGAGTGAATATTTAGTGCCTTGAATCTGTTCTGTCATTCAATGATTGATTTGCAACCTAACCTCATATTCACACCTTTGCCAAATAATCCTCAATATCTCAGGTTATCAGAAATTCATCAATCCCAGATGAAAAATTAATAATTGAGCAGACATCCCCATTTTCTGTTTTCTAGCTATCTTCCACCCATTGTATGTTGAAGTATTTCTTAGTTTCAATTCTAAAAGCTCTCTCTCTCTTATGTTCAGGCTTTGTGCCCTTGGGTTTGGACCTCTCCACCAGCCTAAGCAAGTACTTTCTAACTATCCAATCTCTTCCCTGTCAAATGGTGAAAACCTCAATCAAAGTGACCATTAAAACTTCTAAACCCCAAGACATGCAACCCATGCTAATTTAATCTAGTTTTTCATCCTATTAATTTATCTTTAGCACCTTCTACTTTGCTTTCACTTTTACCCATTAGTAGATTTTCTAGTTACTTTACTTTACAGGAAAGTCTGAAACTCAAAACCTTGGCAGCTGTTTCACATTCCTCTCTTTGAAATATGTTGAATTTGATCACAGAATGGTGCTAATGGAGAAATGTTCATTCATCATTTAGCTATCCACTAAATTTGGCTTGTTCCCTATTGCCAACTCCAGTGCAACATGTCCCATTGGAGGTTCTAGGGCATATTGCTGCAAGAACCAATTCCAGAACTTTGCTACATTTCTAATATGTGCTAGTTTGCTTATCCCAATCTATATGGAAGTTAAAATTCCACATTAAAACCAATTTGGGCTTGCTGTTTACTTACTTGTCTAATTTCTTTTGTTATGATGTCAGCTGATGTTATTACTGGGCATATCAGATCCTAGAATGAAATCTGGCACGACACACAGGACAATTTTTTTTTCTGGTTGTCTTAATGGGGTGATATTTCACTGAAAAACAAACATGTAATGGAGTAGATTTTGTGTTAGCAACAAAACAGAAGTTCTTTCAGCAAGAGACTCAAAAGGAAAATCAACAGAAGTAAAATAAACCAATCAATTTACCTATAAAACAAATGTAAGGATTTTTAAATGTGTTCTTTGGAGAATTGATGGCCTAGCACTTTTATTGCTATAAACAAGACAAATGGTGGAATTAGAATTCAATAGAAGTCTGGAACTAACAGTCTAATTATGAGAATTTTCAATTGTTGGGAAAAATCCATCTGGTTCACTAATATCCTTTAGTGAAGGAAACTGCTATCCATATCTGGTCTGGGCCAACAGGTGACTCCAGACCCACAGCAGTGTGGTTGACTCTTAACTGCCCTCTGGGCAACTAGGGATGGGCTATACCTACTGTCTAGCCAGTGACACCAGTAAGTAAATCAAAAAAGTATTAATCCCAGAGCATTTCTTACAAATCCCCTCACACAGTACTTATATTAGAGTTAATGGGAATTGCAGATGCTGGAGAATCTGAGATAACAAAGTGTGGAGCTGGCTGAACACAGCAGGCCTAGCAGCATCTTAGGAGCACAAAAGCTGACGTTTCGGGTCTGGGCCTGATACACCAGCTTTTGTGCTCCTAAGATGCTGCTTGGCCTGCTGTGTTCATCCGGCTCCACACTTACAGCAGAGGAATTTCTTTGTCTATATCTCAATAAGATTAACGTTTACTTCAGTTCCCAGTCTGGAAAATCTAGTATCTTATTCCTGGATCTATAATACACTTAAGTTTAAGGCTACTCAGCTTCAAATAACCACCTCAGGATTTTATTCAAACACTTTTTGTCGAGAAGCTAATTCATATTCTAAACTACCCTAGTGTTGATAAGTCTATCTACCTTTCCCTTTCTCAGGAGCACAACATTTTGAATCCACCTTCACCCAAGGACATCTTCAGAACTGAAAAACTGAATGATCATGCTGTCTAAGCTATAGTGCTTCCTCAAAATTTAATAAAAAAAGCATATCCATAAATTTCTAACAGACCTTGATGTACACTCATTTACCTTACTCTGTTGTAACCCCTCTACCATACACAAAAATAAATGTCTAAAGGTTAGCTCTTACACCCTGTTTCAAAGGAAATCACCTTGGCTTCAGAAATACAGAAATACTTGCAAGTTAATTATGAAATCTCATATACCACTAATTCAAAATCCCAACATACAATAAGTGATATTAAAGATTTAATTAACTCACAGTTTATAGTTCATTGTTTATTCAATTATGTCTTCACTCCTGCCAAACTTAACACAGTTTCCATGTATATCTATAATCTTTTCCTTTTTTAAAATTATTTCCATCTAGCTAATGAGCTTTTACCTCTCACTATATCCTCTTTTACTGCTGAACTTATTTATTCGCAATCATTGAGGATGCTCTACCTCCTCCACTATTTTCAGTATTTTTCCTGCGGACTGTTTAACTTGCTTTTTAGTGCCCAGTCCCAAGCGTTTTGTTGTTCTATTTCAGTGATCACTACCATGTCATAGCCTCCAAGTTGCTGTATGATTCATTCAATTCATTCTCTGCAATCAGTGCATTTGTCTGAAGATCTTTTAGTTGAGCCTTACAAACTTAACCTGTCCATCTGATGTAATGCCTTCTGCATACATTTCTGTTTTTTTCTTTCCAGTTTAAATAATTTACACCTTTTATTTTATCTTTACCTATGGTGCTTAATACATAAATTTTTTGGTTCTTTATGACTCACTTTTCTTTTGTTTTTGGATTATTATCTACATTATCCATTCCACCTGAACGCAGCTCCAACCCCTCATTTACAAGTCCTAATTTATGATTTTTGTGATTTCCCTATTTATCCTAATGGCCAATATCCTTCAGGTTACAGCTCAATTCAAATGGAGCTTTTCTTAGTCTTACAGTTCTTGCCTCTCTAATTACTGATGTCCTGTCTGGCTTTCCCACACAGCACACTTTGAACGACGTGCTCACCTTCAAAATCTATTAACCCCTACCCCAATTTGTATGTGATGAGGATAACAATCCAGAAATTAACACCTTAGAGGTCCTGATCCTTAACTTAGCTACAGTTTGCAACCACATTAAAATCAACTTAACCTCTTTGATGCACTGTGATAAAATTATATGGTAGATTATCAAGAAATATCTGAGTATTGCTGAGAAAGGGATATGCTGTCAAAGCTTGTACTCAGCAGGACAGAAACACATGAATACAAACTCTAAATGGGGCCAAAGATTTGTACCGCTTGAGAGAAGCAGGATGATAGGTTGACAGTGGTCTCTGATTGGTAGATAAAGTGTCATGCAGAATATAGCAGTGATGTTTTTTTATCCATTGGGCATTGCTGGCTAGGCCAACATTTATTGCCCAGAGAAAGTTCAGTCAATCACATTGTTGTGGGTCTGGAGTCACATCTAGGCCACACCAGGTAAGGGAACAGTTTCACTTCCTAAAGGACATTAGTGAGCAAGGTCAGTTCTTTCCCCCCAAATAATCCACTAAAGAACACCGTTAGACTCTTGACTCCATTATTTTTAACTGAGTTCATGGCGGGATTTGGATCCAGGACCCCAAAACATTACCTGTGTTTCTGGATTAATAGTCTACTGAAAATACCGCTAGGCCATTGCCTCTTCAGTTAACTGCCAAGCTTTCTTTCATAATTCACACCAGGAACAAAACAGAAAAAGCCACAATGTATAGAAATGTTATTTCTGTTTGCAAAAGGCAGCATCCTGCATGTAAATGCATGAAAATTCTGATGCCTATATGTAGGCCGCACTGTGAGTCCAACTGACAATCTTAAAAGAAACGGAAGTTGCTGGTAAAGCTTAGCAAGTCTGGCAGCATCTGTGGAGAAAATATCAGAGTTAATGTTTCAGGTCTGGTGACCCTTCCTCAGAACTGGCAATCTTAAATTGGGTGTTAGTATAATTTGGGGCACATTCAGGATTGTTTGGCAAGTGTTGTCCAATCTCAGAATCACAGTTAATTTTGGACACCGGGCATATCTCATAGTTCCATGTTGATACTACCATACCTAGATAAGGGTGTGACACTTATTAGTAAGGCTATTAAAATTATAGAGAAAATAATGAGGGGTTGGAACTGGTTATGGACTTCATTTGGGATTTAAGTGGTATCAAGTAAGATGCCCTCCAAACTCCTTGATGAAAATATAGCTCTGTGTTTGCCTTGCTTTGCTTAATATTTGCAGTGTGATGCATTATTTCCTGATGCTAAGTTGATTTGAATTCTACATCGATCCTGTGCTATGAGAGGATTGGAAAAGAATCCCACAAATGAATGGATGAAAACTTGTCTTGAGGGTAGGTTTTGCCAATATTAACCACAAAGGATTGAAAAGTGTCTCTGCAGATTGTCTTGATGGAAGGGCTTTGTGTAGAAAATCACTTATGGACTTAAGCATAAGCAGTGAATGTCTCATGGAAAGCATTAATTGGAATTGGTAACTGGGATCATTGTGAAAGAGTTGAGTATG
This sequence comes from Stegostoma tigrinum, assembly GCF_030684315.1. Classification (NCBI taxonomy): domain Eukaryota; kingdom Metazoa; phylum Chordata; class Chondrichthyes; order Orectolobiformes; family Stegostomatidae; genus Stegostoma; species Stegostoma tigrinum. The sequence continues at coordinate 36,180,068 of NC_081379.1, forward strand.
ATTGAATAACTTCCATTAATAATAAAAACACATCCACATCAGGCAAATGCTGAATAATGAGAAGTACAGCAGGTGGTAATAGTACCTGGTGTAAAATTTAAGATTTTCAAAACAGAATTTTGTGATAACTCATGTAATAACCTTCCTCAGAACCTTATGTAAGGAGCTCAAAAGAAACCACAAAGGTATAAACTGAAATGAAAGCAAAAATGGGCTAAGGGTTAGACACGATAAAAGCATTGAGTCATGTATTGATAACTTGCAAATGGGAAGCTACAGGAAAATGGAACAATTTGCTCAGTTTTGAAACAAAAAATGGAAATTGGGTAAGAAATTGGAGCAACTAAGGGAGGAAATGTAGCTTATTCAAGGTTGAGTAAATCTAACAAGAGGATAACTGATTTGAACCAGGTTGGATCGAGTCATAATGGGATAGTGGCAAATATTTAAGAAAATAGTGCTTCGCTCTGCACGGATATTTTTCCGTGAGAAAGAAAGTTTCTAGGAAGGGGAAAAGCCATACATTGTTAAGCTGGGAAGTTAGAGGTAGCATCAAAGTAAAAGAAAACAAAACATACTAATGTGGCAAAAAAAGAATAATAAGCCGAGGATTGGGAAATTTCGTAAATAATCAACATGAGACAGATAGAAAGAAAATTGAAAATAAACTTTGAGGTATACTCAAAGGCAATATCAAACTGGACAGCAAAAATTTCTTTAAATATATAAAAACAAAGAGAGAAGCCAAATGATCAGAGATATTGGGAACTGTAGATGCTGGAGAATGCAAGATAACAGACTGTGAAGCTGCATGAACACAGCAGGCCAAGCAGCATCTCAGGAGCACAAAAGCTGACATTTCGGGCCTAGAGCTCTCTGATGAAGCGTCTAGGCTCAAAACGTCAGCTTTTGTGCTCCTGAGATGCTGCTTGGCCTGCTGTGTTCATCCAGCCTCACACTTAGTTATCAGAGAAGCCCACTAACATAGGCCCTTGGAGAATTAGGGTGGAGAAATAATAATGGGGAACCAGGTGATTGCAAATGAGTTGAATAAATACTTTGCATCAGTGTGAACTGAAGATATGAATAGCATCCTAAAATTCTAAAATAATCAAGGGGCAAAAAGAGGAGAGAATCAAATGCAATACCTATCCCAGCAAGGAAAAAAAGTGCTAGGGGAACTAATGAGAGAAAAAACTAATAAATCCTCTGGATCTGATGGGTTGCCTCCTAGGATGTTATGGGAAGCAGCAACAGAGTTAGGGGAGGCACTGGTAGTGATCTTCCAGGAACCCTTAAATTCTTGGCAAGTCCCAGAGGATTGGAAAACTGCAAATGTAACACATTCATATAAAATGGAAAGGAGATAAAAAGAGCAACTACAGGCCAGTTAGCTGACTATTACTGGGAAAATGTTAGAGTCCCTGATAAAAGATGCAATAGTAGAGTATTTAGAAATACGTAATATGATTAAGCAGAGTCAGCATGGCTTCATGTAGAGGAAATCAGGCCTGATAAATTTACTAGAATGCTTTCATGAAGTAACAATCAGGAGAGAGAAAGGCGCTGTAATGTATTTGGATTTTCAGAAGACGTCACACATCATTGGCACTTAATAAGATAACAGCCCTTGGTGTTGGAGCTAATATATTAGCATGGAGAGAGAATTGGCAAACACAAAATGGAGAGTTAAGATTACAGGGGTGTTTTCATAATGCTGCAGGGATCAATGCAATTAACATTAATTACTTGGATGAGGAAAGTGAATGCATTATAGCCAAGTTTGTAGATAACAAATTAGATGGGAAGACAAGTGGTGAGGACAACATAAAGGATCTGCAGATGGATGTAGATCGGTTAAGCAAGTGGGCAAAACCGTGGCAGATAGAATATAATGTGGGAAAATACGAGGGCATGCACTTTTGCAGGAAGATAAGAGGAGTTAAGTATTATTTAAATGGACAAAGACTGCGGAAAGCAACAAAACAGAGCCTTCATCTATGGTCGTAAAAACTAGCATTCCTGATCAGTGGTCAACAGGAAGGTGAATGGTCTGTTGGCCTTTATTTCAAAAGTAGAGAAATTTTGTTGAAACTATACAAGACACTCATGGGTCCATGGCTGAAATATTGTGCACAGTTTTGGGCCTCTTATCTATGGGCAGATACATTCTGGCATTGGGGGCCATCCAGAGGAGGTTCACTAGTCTGATCACAAGCATGGAGAGACAATCTTGTGAAGACAGTTGAATAGGTTGGGTCTATACACATTTAGAAGTGATATTAATGAAACATGCAGGACTCTTAGGAGACTTAACAGATGCGGAAATGTTGCTTCCTCGTATGGGAGAATCTAAAACCAGGGGGCACAAACTCAGAATATGGGTTGCACATTTAAAACAGAAATGAAGATAAATTTCTTCTCTCAGAAGGTAGTGAATCTGTGGAATTCTTTACCACAGAAGCCTGTTGATGCTGCGTTGATAACATATTCAAGGCTGAAATAGACAGGTTTTTATTCAGTAAGGGAATCAAGCGTTATGGTGAAAGGCAGGAGAGTGGAGTTGAGGATTATCAGATCGTTGAATGGTGTAGCATGGGCACCGTAAACTGCCTCTGCTCCTAAGCCTTCCCTAGAATCCTTACAGTTGTTAACAGGCCATTCAGCCTATTGAGTCCACATCAACTCTCCGAAGCTCATCTCATCCTGACCCACCCCATCCCTGTAACCCTGTATTTCCCATGGCTAACACTCATAGTCTCTAGGCAAGGTGGTCAATTTAGCATGGCCAATCCACCTAACCTGCATATCTCTGGACAATGGGAGAAAACCAAAGCACCCGGAGGAAACCCAAACAGACACAGGGAGAATGTGCAAACTCCACACAGACAATCACCCGAGGTCCCTGGTACTGTGAGGCAGCAGTGCTAACCGTTGAAGCGCCACACCATCTTATGATCGTAAATCACCTTTCTACTACACCATGACATGTTGTTAACTGGAAAACTGAACTAATTAACTGACTGTGGATGAACTCAGCGGGCCAAGCAGCATCTCAGGAGCACAAAAGCTGACGTTTTGGGCCTAGACCCTTCGTTATCTCTGATGAAGTGTCTAGGCCTGAAACATCAGCTTTTGTGCTCCTGAGATGCTGCTTGGCCTGCTGTGTTCATCCAGCTTCACACTTTGTTATCTTGGATTCTCCAGCATCTGCAGTTCCCATTATCACTAATTCACTGACTGGTATGGTGCAAAATGTAGAACATAGAAAATAGAACAGCACAGCACAATACGGGCCCTTCGGCCCACAAGCTTTTACCCGAAACCTAATCTAACATCCACCTCTCCCTTATATTATCATCGTATGCCTATCTAATAGCCGCTTAAATGCCCCTAATGAGGCCAACTCCACTACCCTCTCCGGCAATGCATTCCACGCTCCTACCACTTTCTATATGAAACTCCTAAGTATATAAAATATTGTTAGTCCATATTTTAAAGGAATACTTCACATTTCTTTATTGCAAGATACAAGGCCATCTGAATGAGATCACCTGACGTGTGTACTTCAGTGGCAGCAAGTTGGCCTGGTATCATTAGAAGCACTTCCTGATAGCTGTCTGCTTTGTTCTGCAAATAGCCCATTAAAGCAAGTGAATATGGTTCTGACACCTATTAACTACATGCTGTTGCCACTCAAAATGTAGTTCCTGGAACTGTGCGTAGGCTGAATCTTTGATTCTATGTATGGTTTGGTGCTTTCTTTTCATTTTGCAAAATGTGTTTCTAATTTCCTTTACTCCTGATTGAACTTTAAAATCTGTCAGGAGCATGACTCATATTCAGTGGCCCATCTGACATTATCAAGGATAACAAGATGCAGAGCTGGATGAACACAACAGGCCAGGCAGCCTGTGAACTGCTTGGCCTGCTGTTTTCATCCAGCTTGACACCTTGTTATCTCAGATTCTCCAGCATCTGCAATTCTTACTATCACTGACATAATCAAGGGATGTTCCGGAGATAGGTTCGAGAGTTATCTCTTTTAAAGTCATTTTTAAAACAAAGGTCGTCATTAGAAGTTGTATTTGCAAAGAGTTCATTTGTCTACTGTTTTCTGCATTCAGTCACAAGATGTTTTCGCTAAGCTATTAAATTCCGCCATCTTGACTTTGTATAAGATTTTCCATGATTACCAATAAATTTATTCGTATTCCATAGCCCAAATAATGGCCTAACCCAGAAATTGCTGGAAAAGCTCAGTAGGTCTGGCAGCATCTGTGAAGGGAAATCAGCGTTAACGTTTGGGGTCCGATGACCATTCCTCAGAAGGATCTGAGGAAGAGATAACAAAGTGTAGAGCTGGATGAACACAGTACGCCAAGCAGCATCTTCGGAGCAGGAAAGCTGACAATTCGAGCCTAGACTCTTCATCAGAAATGGGGGAGGGGAAGGGGGTTCTGAAATAAATAGGGAGAGAAGGGGAGGTGGATCAAAGATAGATAGAGGAGGAGGTATTTGGAGAAGAGACACACAGGTCAAAGAAGCAGGGATGGAGCCAGTAAAGGTGCGTGCAGGTGGGGAGTTAGGGAGGGGAAAAGTCAGTCCAGGGAGGACGGACAGGTCAAGGGCCCCTCCCTACCTCCCCACCTGCACGCATCTTTGCTGGCTCCATCCTTGCTTCTTTGACCTGTCTGTCTCCTCTCCACCTATCTTCTCCTCTATCCATCTTTGATCTGCCTCCCCCTCTCTCCCTATTTATTTCACAGTCCCCTTCCCCTCCCCCATTTCTAATGAAAGATCTAGACCCGAAACATCAGCCTTCCTGCACCTCTGATACTACTTGGCCTGCTGTGTTCATCCAGCTCTACACCTTGTTATCTCGGATTCGCAGCATCCGCAGTTCCTATTTTCTAGGGTCTGAGGAAGGGTCACCGGACCCGAAAGGCTAAGAGTCATACAGTTATAGAATCACACAATACAGAAACAGACTCTTCGGTCCAACAAGCCCAAGCTAACCATAATCCCGTACTAATATGGGTCTGACAAGTCCAAGATAACCATAATCCCATACTAATATGGGTCTGACAAATCCAAGATAACCATAATCCCATACTAATATGGGTCTGACCAATCCAAGCTAACCATAATCCCATACTAATATGGGTCTGACAAGTCCAAGCTAACCATAATCCCGTACTAATATGGGTCTGACAAGTCCAAGATAACCATAATCCCATACTAATATGGGTCTGACAAGTCCAAGCTAACCATAATCCCATACTAATATGGGTCTGACAAGTCCAAGCTAACCATAATCCCATACTAATATGGGTCTGACAAGTCCAAGCTAACCATAATCCCGTACTAATATGGTTCTGACAAGTCCAAGCTAACCATAATCCCATACTAATATGGTTCTGACACCTATTAACTACATGCTGTTGCCACTCAAAATGTAGTTCCTGGAACTGTGCGTAGGCTGATCCGTAGCTTGACACATATGCTCCCAAACATTTCTTATTCATTATCTAAATGTCTTTTAAACATTGTAACTGTATCCACGTCTACCACATTCTGTTTTAAAAAAATGCCCCTCATATCTTTCTTAAATCTTTCTCGTCTCACCTTAAAAACATGCCACCTAATCTTGAAAACTCTCAACCTAGGGAAAAGACACCTGCCAAATCTGAGTTCTCTTCGCAGATGCTGCCAGACCTGAGTTTTTCCAGCAACTTCTGTTTTTGTTTCTGATTTACAGCATCCGCAGTTCTTTCTGTTTTTACTTTCTATGGAATAATCCTATTTTCTGAAGTATTGGAGATCATGAGACAACTCATGGCTTATCCTGTGAACCACGCAAATGTTTTGGTTAAATCCCTGGCTTTGTATCATTAATTGTTATTCGACTGTTTAAGAGCAAATTCAGGTTCGCAGCAAGTGATGTATCCAGATGACATGAAACTGAGCACATTGCCAGTTCGATGTTAAATTGCTATCCCATAAGAGATTTATCAACATTTATTGTTTGGAATTGTTGATTAAAATGAAAATAAAGAACTGCAGATGCTGGTAATCTGAAACAAAAACAGAAAGTGCTGGAGGAACTCAGCAGGTCTGGCAGCATTTGTGGAGTAAATGAATGGCATTAATGTTTCAAGTGCAGTGACCCTTTGTCTCTCTCTGTCTCTCTGTCAAACACACACACACAAACATATACACACACATACACTCACTCACTCACTTACTCACTATTAACCTTGCTTTTTGATGGCTCATGACCATCATTCACTGTGAGTTTGGCCATTCAATGTACATTCCATATGTCATAGAGAGGGTTGCAGCCTAGCACAAATGAATATTCACCTAACAAACACACATGGCAATGATAACAAAGTGTGAAGCTGGACGAACACAGCAGGCCAAGCAGCATCTCAGGAGCACAAAAGCTGACGTTTCGGGCCTAGACCCTTCATCAGACAGGGGGATGGGGAGAGGGTTCTGGAATAAATAGGGAGAGAGGGGGAGGCGGACTAAAGATGGAGAAAAAAGAAGATAGGTAGAGAGGAGAGCATAGGGAGGGGGTAGGGAGGAGATAGGTCAGTCCAGGGAAGACGGACAGGCCAAGGAGGTGGGAGGAGGTTAGTAGGTAGGAAATGGAGGTGCGGCTTGGGGTTGGAGGAAGGGATGGGTGAGAGGAAGATCAGGTTAGGGAGGCAGAGACAGGCTGAGCTGGTTTTGGGATGCAGTGGGGGAAGGGGAGATTTTGAAGCTTGTGAAGTCCACATTGATACCATTGGGCTGCAGGGTTCCCAAGTGGAATATGAGTTGCTGTTCCTACAACCTTCAGGTGGCATCATTGTGGCACTGCAGAAGGCCCATGATGGACATGTCGTCTGAGGAATGGGAGGGGGAGTTAAAATGGTTCGCGACTAGGAGGTGCACTTGTTTGTCGTGAACCGAGTGGAGGTGTTCTGCAAAGCGGTCCCCAAGCCTTCGCTTGGTTTCCCAAATGTAGAGGAAGCCACGCCGGGTACAATGGATACAGTATACCACATTGGCAGATGTGTAGGTGAACATCTGCTTACTATGGAAAGTCATCTTGGGGCCTGGGATGGGGGTGAGGGTGGAGGTGTGGGGTCTAGTGTAGCACTTCCTGCGGTTGCAGGGGAAGGTGCCGGGTGTGGTGGGGTTCAGGGGAGTGTGGAGCGGACAAGGGAGTCATGGAGGGAGTGGTCTCTCCGGAAGGCAGACAGGGGTGGGGATGGAAAAATGTTTTGGGTGGTGGGGTCGGATTGTAGATGGCGGAAGTGTCGGAGGATGATGCGTTGTATCCGGAGGTTGGTAGGGTGGTGTGTGAGAACGAGGGGGATCCTCTTGGGGCGGTTGTGGTGGGGGCGGGGTGTGAGGGATGTGTTGCGGGATATGCGGGAGACATGGTCAAGGGCGTTCTCGACCACCGCGGGGGGAAAGTTGCGGTCCTTGAAGAACGTGGACATCTGGGATGTGCAGGAGTGGAATGCCTCATCCTGGGAGCAGATGCGGCGGAGGCGGAGGAATTGGGAATAGGGGATGGAATTTTTGCAGGAGGGTGGGTGGAAGGAGGTGTATTCTAGGTAGCTGTGGGAGTCGGTGGGCTTGAAATGGACATCAATTTCTAGCTGGTTATCTGAGATGGAGACTGAGAGGTCCAGGAAGGTGAGGGATGTGTTGGAGATGGCCCAGGTCTACTTGAGGTTGGAGTGGAAGGTGTTGGTGAAGTGGATGAACTGTTCGAGCTCCTCTGGGGAGCAAGAGGTGGCGCTGATACAGTCATCAATGTAGCGGAGGAAGAGGTGGGGTTTGGGGCCTGTGTAGGTGCGGAAGAGGGACTGTTCCACGTAACCTACAAAGAGGCAGGCATAGCTTGCGCCCATGCGGGTACCCATGGCCACCCACTTTGTAGGAAGTGGGAGGAATTGAAAGAGAGGTTGTTGAGGGTGAGGGCGAGTCGGCTAGGCGGATGAAGATGTCGGTGGAGGGGGACTGGTCGGGCCTGCGGGACAGGAAGAAGAAGAGGGCCGTGAGGCCATCTGCATGAGGAATATAGGTGGATAGGGACTGGACATCCATGGTGAAAATGATGTGTTGGGGCTAGGGCATTGGAAGTTCTGGAGGAGGTGGAGGGCATGGGTGGTGTCACGGACGTAGGTAGGGAGTTCCTAGACCAAAGGGGAGAAAATGGAGTCCAGATAGGTGGAGATGAGTTCGGTGGGGCAGGAATAGGCTGAGACAATGGGTCGACCAGGGCAGGCAGGTTTGTGGATTTTGGGAAGAAGATAGAAACGGGCCGTGCGGGGTTGGGGATCAATAAGGTTGAAGGCTGTGGGTGGGAGGTCCCCTGAGGTGATGAGATCATGGATGGTATTGGAGATGATGGTTTGGTGCTTGGGGGTGGGGTCATGATCAAGGGGGCAGTAGGAGGACGTGTCGGAGAGTTGGCTTTTGGCCTCGGCGATGTAGAGGTCAGTGCGCCTCACAAACACAGTGCGTATCACAAACACACATGGCATCTATTTTATCAGCAGGAATACTGGGGGCGTCTCAGGACCACAAACTCTGATGTGTCCTTTGCTAAGGCCTTAGAATGCTCTCCAAATTGGCTACCACTGGCTAACTTAGTCTAACCGGAGCAGCCAGGCTGGGACAAACATAATACACTACAGATGCTGGAAATCTGAAAAAAAAACAGCAAATAAAATGTTGAAGTGACTCAGCAGGGCTGACTGCCTCTGTAGGCAGAGAAACAGATATCAAGTCTGATATGGCACTTCATCAGAACTGAAACAGGTTGGAAAATGATAGTTTTTGTACTGTTTACAGAGGCAGAGGTGAGGCAAGGGGAACAGATAGCGTGCAGACGCAGTGTAACAGACAAAGGGATTGCATTGAAAGAGAAGCAGAAGTGTAAAGTAGATGTAAACGAAGCTATGCTGGAGAGCAAATGAATCTTCTCTGCTGAGAACAAAGTAAACGAGGCAAGGCCCTGGGGCTGTGGGGAAGAGTGGCGGTTTGTTGGGTGAGTGGAGGGTAAGGAAAATTGAAGGCAGGCACTACATGATAAGGCTGTGAAGTCGTGGAAGTTAATATTGAGTCTTGGAAGTTATAAAGTGCCCAAGTGGAAAAATGAGAACTTTTCATTTAGAGATAGTAGGAACTGCAGGATAACAAAGTGTGGAGCTGGATGAACACAGCAGGCCAAGCAGCATCAGAGGAGCAGGAAGGTGACGTCTCGGGCCTAGACCCTTAAAAGTTCAGCCTTCCTGCTCTTCTGATGCTGCTTGGCCTGCTGTGTTCATCCACCTGTACACCTTGTTATCTCAACTTTTCATTTAACTAGTTTTTGTTTTGCTTCATTGGAACATTGCACAGGCCCAGGACGGAAATGTTAGTATGAGATCAAAGCAGTTGATTGAAATAAGGTGCAACTGGAAGGTCAGGCCATTCCTACTAACAGAGCAGAGGTATTTAGCAAAGTGGTCAACCAGCCTTCATTTGGTCTCACCAGTATAAAGGAAACTGCATCATGAACAGTGAATACAGTAGACTAGGTTAAAAGAAAGACATGTAAAATACTGCTTCATCCAGAAGATGTATTCAGGATCTTGGACAGTGAAAGGGTGGAGGTGAATGGGTAAGTGTTACGCCTAATGCTGGGATCTTCCTTTTCTATTGAGTTCATTACTGTATCATTTATCCACCATGTCACTTGTAGAAATTAACTATTCCCTTCCATGATGGGTTGAATCTATAGACTCTTCCATCTATTCCTAGAGTAAGCTTAAGAGGATTGAGATGTTAAAATTCAATGAACTTTCTGGGGACACCCAGCAGTATAAATCTAAATTTGAACTTGGGATAAATTCATGCGTGTGAACACAATTCCAGCAGGTTTGTATTTTAATAAATATTCATGCTAAAGAACGCAAAAGAAATATCTGACCATCTATGTCAGGGAAGCTTACCAGCTTGAAAGATTTTATGTATTTAATACTGTTGAGACCATGCATTGTAAAACCCTAAAATGCAAGGATATATCAAACTTTTAAATTCCAACATGTCTTACACATGTACACCTATGACTGTGTTGCCAAATTCCAAATGAATGCCATCTACAAGTTCGCTGACAACACCACCATAGCGGGATGGATATCAAACAATGACAAGTCAAAATACAGAAGGGAGATTGACCACTGGGTGACATGGTGCAATGAAAACAATCTGTATCTCAACATCAACAAAACTAAAGAACTGATGGTGATTTCAGAAAGAAAGCAGGAGAGCACACCCCCATCTGCATCAATGGAACCGAGGTATCCTCAGAATAATGACAACTGATGATCTGTACTGGAGTTCCTATGCAAATGCAACAGTCAAGAAGGCACATCAATGCTTCTTCTTTCTCAAGTGGCTCAGGAAATTTGTCATGTCCACAAGGTCCCTTACCAACTTCTACAATGCACCGTTGAAAGTATTCTGTCCTGGAGCATAAAGGCCTGGTACGGCAACTGCTCTGCCCAGGGCCGTAAGAAACTACAGAAGGTGGTGTGCACATCCTAGACCAACATGGAAGCCAACCTTCCACCCATGGATTCTACTTACACAGTTTGCTGCCACGGAAAGGTGGCCAACATCATCAAAGACACATCGTACCCTGGTAATGGTCTCCTACAGCAACTTCCATCAGGCAAAAGATATAGAAGCCTGAACACACGCACAACCAGGTTCAGGAACAGCTTCTTTCAGGCTGTTATCAGAGTCGTGAATGGACTCTCACCTCAAATAATGTAACCAGCAAGGTAATCTGTATGCCTCTATGTCTTGTTGATTTGTATATTCTTTGCTTGCTGTGATATGCCTTTACCACTTGTAAACAAAGTTTTTCACTGTATTTTGGTACACATGACAATAAAATCAATCCATCAGTCAATCAGCCTTTTTAAAAGAGGACTGCTATAGCTAAAATGGCTTCAGATTTGAACCTAATGGCAGTCTGGAGATAACCTTTAGAAGGACACACTTGCAGATGGCAAAGAAACTTTAAGGAGAGGAATGCATTACAAATTGACCTGTAATCACCCATGAGTACTTTACACTGTGATCCTGCTGGCAAAAAAGATAGACAGAAGCCTGAGCAGAGACATATTTGCATTGTCTCCTTTCAAGAATACACAGGAGCAAGGGTTAAATGTGAACTTCAAGCCTTGTCTGATTCTATTAGTGGTTTGAAATCCTAGATTACAGACTGGCGTGCTGTCATGGTCACAATTTTGAGAACAATTGTTAAACACCCCTACAATGCAGTTAGAGAAATGAAAGTCATTCACCATGCTCTGAAAGCTTTCAACTGTCCACTGCCAAAAGGACCAAGAGACAGGGGTTTCAAATCAACCTGCAAAAGCCAAGTATCTCAAAATCAACTATCCAACTAGCAATGTTATCACCACCAACAATATCCACTGTAAAACTTTTATGCTAACTATCTACTCTTCATGAGTGACTCAGAGGCTGATTGATTGTACCTATTTATTAAGTTGTGTTTTGTTATTTGTGACTTGCTTCTCATTTCTAATTTCTTTGTCTGCTTATGGCATTATTCTCACTTCTGGAAACTAGTAATCTCACCCTTCTGTTCAGTCAAGAAAGCGTGTCAGCCTTCCTGCTCCTATGATGCTGCTTGGCCTGCTGTGTTCATTCAGGTCTACACCTTGTCATCTCGGATTCTCCAGCATCTGCAGTTCCTATCATCTCTGATTAAATTCGTTCCCTTTTTAAGCCTGAGGTCTGGGAGAAAAGCATCCACAAGGGAGGGTGACATTTGTAAATTTAACCTTGTTGTGGCCAGCTGATGTGGCTAGTGAATAAAGAAGGGGAGCCAGCTTCTCCCTCCTTACCCAACAGTTGGGCAATTTGAGGTGTCCCATCCGGAATAATAATGAGTTGGGGAACGTCTCCCAGGACTTGGTTGTAACAATACTAAGAGTTTAACCAACTGTTAGGAGAATGACATTCTACCTTTCATGCAATTAAGGTACCCCCAGCTGCCATTTGAAAATCTTTTTGTGGATCCAGAAGATTTCACCCATTGTTATTTGTAACTGTCCATAGCAAATGAGGATTTGTTAGCAATTATTTCAGTAGTTGACAGAGATAGTTATAGCCAGAAGGAGTGTTGCTAACAGCATATTGCCTTCAGAAGTTTCTATTGTGATCTCTTAAATATTTAATTCCTTATGTTATTAATGCGAAAACAAATGTGATCCAAAGAAAGACCAGATTATATGTCTGATTGTACACTCTGGGGTATAGCATCAGAAAAGTATTATGTATCGAGCTTTTGTGAGATCTGTCATAGATTAAGGACCTTTGACCATCTTCTGTCATTTGGTAAACATCCCTCCCCTAGTAGTTTTGAAAGGCATGACATGAGGAGTAAAGGCCACAGATGGCTTCATTATAAGAATACATGTCCCAATTTTATAATTAGGAATTATGAAGATTAAAGTGATGCATGGGGCTGTGCTCTCTGAACAAGGAACAATACAGGCACCATGTATAAGTAGTCATGAAGACTGTGTTATGCTTAGCTTTGAGTTCCATTACAAGTCATCTGGCCAATTTGCTGGAGCAAACCGATATTTAGATACATTTACTTTCATTCAATTTCTGCAGGCATCCTGCCAATGGAAAAGAAAAGGATACTGTCTTGCCAAAAATTTACAGTGGCATTGTTTTTGAACAGCCATGCTACTAATGCAAGTGATCTGCAAACAAAATAAGGAAAACATTTTAATTCCAGAAATAAGGCAAGTTAATGAGTGTCCTGCTTTGTATTTAGCCTTCATAATACAGCTCTGACAGCTCTAAATTTACAATATTACAACTTGCATCTTTGATACATGAGAGTTTTAGTTTCAAAGATGTTATTTGCGACAGCCCAGATCTTGAAATTTGCATTTTACATGATGATTGCATGTTAATTGAGAAATATCCTGATAAAAATTGTTTTTACCCATTGACAACTTTTTGTTTCTTTTCCCTTTGAACAGTATTGCTATTGGAATTTTCCCAAGGCACATAAATGTGCCGGATTTTGTGAACATTTTGATTTTTCAGTTGGAGCTGTGGTGCCTGACATGTTAATCTATCAGATTTGAATGTGAGGCAAGTGATTTTTTTTTGTCAGGTTCTATTCACAATGATTAGATTACAACCTCTTGCACTGCAAATTTGTGGAGTGGAAAAGCTGCACTCTGAACTGTGTGTATGTAGGGAAAGGTGTTCTGGGAACTGATCAATTCTTTCACATTTCACTACAGCCTCCGACATTTCTTTCCAATTATATAGCATCATGACCTTTTGAGTTTTTCTTCAATATGCACACAACTTGTATTTCAAGAACAAAGTAATCTTGCACTTACACTGAGCAAGAGACAGCAGTGATGTTTTTCAAAATGAATTATTCCAGAGCAGCCCTACCAACAATATGCTCTATGTAGATAGGAGAGGTGGCGATGCAGTGATAATGTCCTTCAGCTAGTAATCCAGAGGACACGGCTCATGTTCAGTTTCAAATATCATCATGACAGATGGTGACATTTGAATTAAAATATAAACCAGGAATTTCTAATGGCAACGATTATCACCATTATTATTTAATAATAACCATGATCGTAAAAATCAAATAGTTCATAAATGTTCTTGAGTATAAAAAAATTGTAATCCTTACCTTGGTCTGTATCTGCAGGTCCACAACAATGTGGTTGACCCTTTACTGCCTTATGAAATGAGCTTGCAAGCCATTCAGTTGTATCTGCAGGACTTTAATGTCAATTATTACTGTATTTCATTATTTTTATACTTATAACACAAAGGTCTGCAACGCTTAACTTTTTAATTTTGTTTCTTTTACGACTTTGTACCTGAGTTTTTTTGTACCTAAGATGGTGCCATAATGGCGACATTAGATACTTTTCACTGTACTCCTGTACTTGAGTACATGTGAAAATTAAAGCAAAATCTAAATCTCAACCAATAAATTCTAAAGAAAGGAATAAAACTGGAAGGACCCAGCATTGACAATGGCTAAAGCAGCACTGTTGATCCTGTAAAGCCCTCATTAACATCTAGAGGTTTGTGCCAAAATTCAGAGAGTTGTGCTGTAGTTAAGAAACTGCTTATAGGCTTTAATTTCTGTAGTTCTGCCTCATCCAGTCTCGAATGGTGTGGACAATTGAGCATCTCCCTGAAGAAGGAGGTTCCACATATATGACCATCCTTGCCACTGGGGGAGCCTAGCACATCAGTACAAAAGACAAGGCAATTGCATCCATCTTCAGCCAGAAGGGCCAATTGGATGATCCATCCAGGAGTTCTCAGCAACACAGACACCAGACTTCAACCAATTCAGTTTTCGCCATGTAATGTTAAGTGGTAGCCAAAAGAGATTTGGTTGTCAAAGATTATGAGCTGTGATAACATTCCAGCAATAATGTTGAAAGTTTGTGCTCCAGAATCTGTCGCACCTCCATGCAAATTGTTACATACAGCTGCAAAACTGGAATCTGCCCACAATGTGGAAATTACCTAAGTAAGTGCTATCCACAAAAAGCAGGGCAATCCAGCCCAGCTAATTACTGCTCCATTCTGGATTATCAGCAAAGTGATGGGAGCCATCATTAACAGTGCTGTCAAGCAGCACTTAGAAATGATAACAGGTTAGCTGACACTCAAATTGGGTTCCCAAGGCCACTCAGTCCCTGACTTCAGTACAGCCTTGGAACAAAAATGTAAAAAAGAACTGAACCCCCGGAGTGAGGTGAGAGTGAGTGCACATGATTACACAATTTTCATCACCAGTCACAACTTCTCAGACATGAAAGCAATTTGTGTCTGTATGCAACAAGATCCGGTAAACATCCAGGTTTGGGCTAATAGGTGGCAAGTAGCATTTGCACCACACAAGTGCCAGACAAAGACCATCTCCAACAAGAAAGAAACAAACCATTTCTTCTTTACATTCATTGGTGTTACCTTTGCTGAATCTTGCAATCAATATCCTGAAAGTTCCATTACCAGAAACTGAACTGGACCAGTCCTATAAATACTGGGACTACAAGAACACATCAGAGGCTAGGAGTTATGATATGATTAACTCACCTGCTGTCTCCCCAAAGCCTGTCCTTTAGCTACAAGGCACAAGTCAGGAGTGTGATGGAATACTTCCCACGTGTCTGGATAGGTGCAGCTCCAACAACACTCAAGAAGCTTGACACCATCCAGGGAAAGGCAGCCCACTTGATTGGTACATCATCAGCCACATTTACCGTTCACTCACTCTACAACCAATGTATGGTGTCCAAATTTGCACCATCTGCAAGATGCATTACAGCAACTCAGCAGGGGTCCTTCAACAGCACTAACCAAAAAGCTTACTCTCTTGCAGATCAAGGACAAGAGATACTCGTGAACACTACCACTTACAAGTTTCTCTCCAAGCCACATACCATCCTAACTTGGGACTATGTCATCCTTCCTTCAAAGTCACTAAGTCAGAAGCCTGTGACTCACTTCAAACAACACAGTGAGTGTTCTTAAACCCCAAGGATGGCAGCAGTTCAAGAAGGCAGCTCATCACCATCTTCTCCCAGCTAATTATGGGTAACGAATGTTGGCCTAGGCAGTGGCAGCAATAGCCCAAGAACAAATTCTTAAAATTAGTATCTGTTGGTGAGTAACCTGCAGAAAGCTGAGGATATCATGCAGAAAGCCATCATGGTTCAGAAAGTCGGGTGGAAAGTTAAGACGAGTAGTTACCGAGTCTTGTTGAGCACATAGTAAAGTTCTCAGAGCAGAAATCCGAAATTTGGAATAAACAATTGTCCAGAATATTTTGAGGAGGCTGACATCCTCAGAATTTTTGCATTGCAAGTAATGACACAACAATGAATATGATGGCCGTTGTAGCTACTGCAACTGTCCTGCTTTGGCTAAAGGTAAATGCACGGCTGTTTCAGTGGGATAACCACAGGAAAGATAGGCAAAGCAAATAATCCTGGGATCAAAAGATGTGTTGACACACTATCTGACATTCACCTGACATGCACTGTCCTCACACATCCCCTGTGGCTCATCTGCAACCACTCTATGATATCATTCAAACCACTTTCTGCTACCCTCCACTTTGGCAAAGTGATCTCTAGATTTTCAGCTTTGATTAATTGACCAAAGTACCAAGACTTTATTTTTTGGATGTCACATTTTAGAATTTTCTTTTGCTCCTGCAATTCTAGGTCTAATTTGTTTCTCTTATTATCTATGTATGAAATGTTAAGCAGGCATCTTAGTGTACACATTTCATTTTCTTCCAAAGTTCTTTATTTATCGCCCAGCTTTCTGAGTCATAAAGGGAAGTGGATAGAATCTTGTAACATCTTATGTGATTGCTGTTCTTGTTTTGAGATTGAGTTACTCCTGGCCCATGTCTCCGCAGCCTAACTGAAGTGGAATAAGCTCCTTAGAGTCCTCGGCATCCAATTATTGTGACATGATGTATCACTTGAAGTGAACCAGCCATATAAATGGTATAGCCACAACAGGAGGACTAAGTCCAGGAATCCTGCTGGTAGCAGTTCATCTCCTGACTCCCCAAAGACCATCAACCCCTCTACAAGGTGATGGAATATATCTCAGCTGACGGGGTACCACTGTAACAACACTCAAGAGTCTTTACATCATCCAGGACAAAGCAGCTTGTTTAAGTGACACCGTATTCTTAGAGATTCATTCCCTCCAATACCAATGCATATTAGCAGAAGTGCGTACCACATACAGGATGCACTGCAGAAGTGCACCAACAATCCTGAGACAGGACCTTCCAAACCTACAAACATCAAGGGCAACAGGTACTTGGGAACACAACCATCCACAAGGCCCCTACAAAGACACATACTATCCTGATTTGTAAATATATACTGTTCCTTCATTGTTGCTTATTCAGAATCCTAGAATCCCCTCCTCAGCAGCATTATGCATGACCCCACACCAAATGGAATGAAACAATTCAAGAAGGCAGAGCACAATTATTTTCTCAAAAGCAATTTCATGTAGGCAATAAATGCTGGCCCAGCCTTTAGCACAGGAAAGGTTAAATGACAAGATAATCCACTGAATGTCTATGATTTAAACCGAAAAAGTTTGTTATCAGCCCCCATTCACACAAAAGGTAGACAAACAAACACAGTTAAAGGATAAATTAAAGAAAATAATAAAACTGACCAGATTACTTAAACTGTTTTCACAATGCATTGTTTCACAGGCACAGATGTAGACTCCTTGGTGGCTTTTCTAGAAACATTGATGAGGGTTAGAAGGGTCTAGGCCCGAAACATCAGCTTTTGTGCTCCTAAGATGCTGCTTGGCCTGCTGTGTTCATCCAGCTCCACACTTTGTTATCTTGGATTCTCCAGCATCTGCAGTTCCCATTATCTCTGATCTCGATGAGGGGTACCTTTTCAGTTTACTCAGGTACAGGTAGTAATATTTCTAGCTCTAATATTTGCCCTTTTGACCTTTGAAAGCTGTTGAGGGAGATTAGACAAGACACTTTCAAATCTTCATGCTGTCTTATCAGCAGCCAAACTTATCTCCCTAGAAAACTCAGTTCAAAAAAACAACTTCAACCTACCCTGAGAGACTGATTTAAAAGCAGTGCCTGGAATTGATTATTCACAAAAATCTGGGATTAGTTATTCAAAAGTCACATCAGAAACCATTGGAGTAAACATTGAAGGTCTTCAAAGGTTTTCATTTTACTCTGTTGTTAATACAGAGCTAGAAAGAATGATCTGGTTAAACTATCTGTCTCAGTTTCATAACAGTCTACAGGACATATGCGGGCAATTTTCCACATTAGCAGGTATTTGCCAATATCACAGCTTTTTAGAGGTCTTCAAAGTTTTGGCAAAGATCCGTAGCTCAGGTTGTGGGTGAGGTTGTTGACTTGCTCGCTGACCTGGCTTGTTCTCATTCAGACATTTTGTCACCATGCTCAGTGACATCATCAGTGGAGCCTCTGAAGAAGCGATATTATTCTACTCCACTCGGAATTTATACTGTCCATTATGGTGGGTAGGGTCATTTCCGATTTTGATCTGTATGGGTTTGAAAATGGGGTCCAATTCTATGTGTTTGTAGATTGCATTATGGGCTGAGAACCATGCCTCTAGGAATTCCTGTGCGTGTCTATGTTTGTCTTGGGCTACTATAGTTACCTTGTCCCAGTTAAACTGAAGGTCTTTACTGATGGAGCGTACCAATGTTAAGGAGTTCATCCTGCCGTTTTGCTGCTAGTTGATGATCATGTATTCTGATGGCTAGTTTCCTTCCTGTCTGTCCGATGTAATGTTTGTGGCAGTTGTTGCCTGGTATTTTGTAAACCACGTTGGTTCTACATGTTGTGAGAATGGGGTGTTTCATTCTTGTACGTGTTTGTCATTTTTAGAGGCCTCTTGTGACACAGTGATACTGTCCCGACACCTGAATCAAAAGGCCTGGGTTCAGGTCTTACCTTCTGCAGATGTATATTGTAACATCACCACAGAATCCCCACAGTGTGGGTGAAGGCCATTCTGCTCATTAAGTTCACATCAAGCCTCCAAAGAGCATTCCACCCAGACCCACCCCTGTCTCCTATCCCTGTAACCCTGCATTTCCCATGGCTAACCCACGTAGCTGCATATCCCTGGACAAAATGGGCAATTTAGCATGGCCATTCCACCTCACTTGCTCATCTTTGGACTGTGGGAGGTAACCCATGCAGACATAGAGGGGATGTGCAAACTCCACACAGTCACCTGGGCTGAAATCAAACCTAGCTCCCTGGCACTGCAAGGCAGCAAGTGCTAACTATTGAGCCACAGTGCAATCACTGGACAGGTTGATGAGAAAATATCTCAAAAAAAAGAACATATTGGAATATCTCCAAATTTGCTGATGGCACCAAATTATTGACAGTTGAGAAAGCAAGGAGGCTGCAAGAGGATTTGGACAGGCTTAAATGAATAGGCTGAAACGTTGCAGATGGAATATAATGTGAATAAACATGAAATTATTCACTTTGGGTGAAAAATAAAACAGTAAGGCAGGATATTTGTTAAATGGTGAAATGTTTTGAAATGCTGATGTGCTGGATGTGCTTGTTAATGAATCACTAAATGTTAGCATATGGGTGCAACAAACAATTAGGAAAGCCAATGATATGCTGGCCTTAACTCAAAGCAATTTGAGTATAGGAGCAAAGATGTCTTGTTGCAGTTATAGAGACTTTGCCTGTGCAGTTTTTGTCCCCTTATCCAAGGAGAGTTATACTTGCCATTGAGCGAACACAATGGACACTCACCAGATTAATCCCTGGGGTAATGGGATTATGAGGAGTGATTGAAGAAACTGGGTCTGTATTCCCCCGAGTCTCACAGAGGAGGGGTGACCTCATTGAAACTTATATAATTCGCACAGAGCATGAGAAGGTGGATGTAGGTAAATTGATTCCCCCGGGTGGTGAGTGTAAACCAGAGAACATTATCTCATGTGAAAGAATGGGTCATTTCAGAATCAGATGAGGAGGAATTTCAACACGCAAACAGTGGTGAATCTTTGAAATTCTCTAGCTTGGAGGCCTTTGGAAATGGAATGGCGATGACAATCTACTCCTCACCTTCCCACCCAACAACATAGCCCCAGTGTTTTCTGCTTGCATTTGGGGAGCAATAAATTCCGCTCAAGAGATCAGTTCTCATATGGCAATGAAACTCAACTCTAATTCACTACCATTGTCCCTACGATGACTACTTCAGTGTTATCAGATGACCTATTTGTCATCTGATTCAGCTGAAATTTATTTTTCTAATTGAATAAGTTTAAAACTGAATGTATTTTGTTTCCATACCATAAACAGCACCAGCATTTAACCAGCAAGGAAATAACACAGTTGTATACCCTTAAAACCCAATCAGGGAAATGGTGCTGGTAACCACTGGCAATGCCATGACTGAATCCATGGACAGAGTGGGGCTGGAAGGATTGAAGGTAATGGCACACTTATTTTGAATTCTGCTCCTCACATCTAATTTCTCACTCATCCTCTGTTCATTTACAAGCATATGTAATTCCTACATCCCCTCCCAGTTCCCCACTCCTACCCTGCCAGTATTTCTCTACCTTTTTCCTTTTACATGAGGTTAGGAAGCGACCTTATAGATGTTTATGAAATAATGAGGTTATAATAGAATTAATGGTAGTTGTCTTTCCCCTAAGATGAGGGATTTTAGGAATAGGTGATACATTTTAAGGTGGGAGGAGAGAGATTTAAAAAAGTGATTTGAGTTTTTTTTCTCAGATGGTGGTTTGAGTGTGGAATGAACTTTTGAGGAAGTTGTGGATCTGGGTACAATTACAACATTTAAAAGTCATTTGGATAGGTACACAAATAGGAAAGTTTTGGAGAGATACGGGTCAGGAGCGGGAAAGTGGGACTAAGTTTAGTTTGGGACTAAGGTTGGCATGAACTGGTTGGACCAAAGGGTCTGTTTCCATGCTATATGACTCTATGATTCTACAACTGGCACTTGACCAGACAATGGCAAAGGAGCATGGAAGCCACTCAGAAAAAAGACTGATAACAATGAAATAGTCACTTAGTGCAAGATACCGACACTTTGTCATGTTACGTCACACAGTCAGTCTGTCAGTGTACCTTGAAGGGACTTGCTCATGAAATTACCACTATTTCATATCATGTGATCCGAGCATGTAAAGTTCTTAGATTCCACCTTAGCGCAGATCATTTAAAGGATGACACACTGATGAAACATGCCACAATTTGAAACCGAATAGTTTAAAGTTATCCTCGATGCTGAATAGCCTATGAAAACAATTGCCTTTGTATATTAACAAGCTTAACAAGCATCTGTTAGATCTTTCAATACCAGGCTACTCAGTTTCTTATGTTATTAGGCAAAACATATGCATTACAACAGCATTTAAAGGTAATCTGCTGGGGACAAAAGTCATATCACATCACACATAATTTGAGAGGCAGGGTATGCACTTTATAAATCACCAAGCATGCCTGGGCTCCAGCAAGGGAAGGGGTCACATAAACCTCAGTCTGCTGAAGGGTATGCCTGCACATGGGCATAGTTAGACATACGAAGATTTGAGGTATCCATATTATATTGGAAAACCTTAACAAGGGCCAAAGCAAATTTGAATTAAGAAACTTATCATCTCAGTCCAAAGTAATTGATTTCATATTCTGAGACTGTTAGACTCTATTTCAGATTGTCAATCCAGGGGAGAAAAGCAAAGTTGCTGGAAAAGCTCAGCAGGTCTGGCAGCATCTGTGAAGGAGAAAACAGAGTTAACGTTTTGGGTCTGGTGATCCTTCCTCCAAACTGAGTTCTGAGGAATGGTCACCAGACCCAAAACATTAACTCTTTTTTTCCTTCACAGATGCTGCCAGCCCTGCTGAGCTTTTCCAGCAACTTTGTTTCTGTTCCTGATTTATAGCATCCGCAGTTCTCTCGGTTTTTATCTCAATCCAGGGGAAATTTCCTCAGCATCCATCCTGTCAAGCCCTTTATAAATTGCATATGTTTCAATAAAATGATCTTCTAAATGCCAGAGCAAATAGCTTATACTGCTCAATCTCTCATCATAGAACATTCCTTCATCCTTGTAACTGACCTAGTGAGCCATATCGTGTTTCCTCAAGGGATGTTATGTCCTTCCTTTGGTCAGGAGACCAAACTGCATTCAGTACTCTGGGTATAGCTTCACCACTGTCTTGTATAATTATAAGGTAGTTGAGTTAGTCAATTGTAGTCCCAAGTGAGATTCTTCTGTGAATTGCAGAAGTGACTCAGCTTTGCACTCTAACCTTTCACTTATGAAGAATGATGAGCAAGCACTGGCTAACAGTTTTGCTTTATTCTGATAAGCAATGCAGTTTCTCCAAGAAGAAAAAGAACAGGCAGTTCATATAATGATGACCTCAAATCATCTTGTTCAATCAGCTTCATTACATAAGTGTAGAACTGCAATATACTGTACTTTCTCCTGTGTTCTTCTATTCTACAGCATTGCAAATCCATGAGGCTATTTCACTGTATACCAATGCTGGATTCAACTGTAACACACAGTTCCATTTAGCTCTTTGATGCATATTATGTTAAATGATGGTTAAGATCTTTTCCTATGTCATCAAGAGATAACAAGTCACTTGCAAATTAATGAAATTTGTGAACAATATACATATATATTAAATGCTTCTAGTTGTTTTTTTTCATGCTTATTTGCCGAATGAATAGTTCAATGAGTTTTGGTGTACAAATTTTAAAATTGACTTTAAAAATAAAAAAAAACTCATGATTGCTGAAATAACTCCACAGAGGCTGATATCCTGTCACTAAGTCACCCTTTATTTACATATGGAGAGTCCTTGACACTGATCCAGCTCCTTGAGAGACAGCTTTTGAGTGAGCAGAACCTCCTACACTCCTGTCTATATCTATCAGCCAGGGCTCCTTCATTGAACCAGATTAACAGCCCCAATCAGGGAACTCATGTTCTATGAGGTGCACCTGGCTGATCTTGTTACAATCATGACATCCTTCCTGCTCCAAGACCAAGGAAATAAATCGTTTTTTATGTAGTAGCTCTTTCTGGGGTTTTACAGTACTTGGTCAGGTTCCTCCAACTCTGCCTTGGATACAGGCAGCGTGTAATACATAATAGCTCACCTCTTGTTCCTGGAGGGTTTCCAAAGAAATTCATTCTCTTCCTCAGGTAGCAAAGGCTTCAAGGTGGCCACATCTGCTGTGTCCATCTCAGATTCTGATACATCTTCAATCTTTGACAGAGAGGGAAAACCCATGGGTTTCAGGGCAGTCAGAAAGGTTGTTGAGGAGCTGGATGCGTTTTGCTCCCCTACTGCTTGCAAGTTTGCAGCTTTCATATGGTTCACGTGCTTATTCAGGACTGTGATTATAACGAGGTCAGTCAGGCAGACCTCATAGAATACAAGTTCCCTGAGTGGGGATATTAACCTTGTCCAATGAGGGAGCCCTGGCTGACAAAAATAAACAGGGATGTCAGAGGATCAGGGAGTTGAGTCTGAGCAAGCTGGGCCAAGTACAATGCATGTATAAATAAAGGGTGACTTGGTGACAGGATATTGGCCTCTGTGGAGTTATTTTGGTGACAACGAGAGAAAACAATATGATCCTGAAGAAATTCACTCGCAACTATCGTCTTGGGGTAAGCATTTCTGACATCATGCCATTGTTTGGGAAGCTTGATTTGTTCGAGTTAATGAAGTTAACTCACATTTAACGATGGGCTGGAAACTTCTTCCAAGACTCACCTACTCTGTTGTCATTGGGTCGGCAGATGGAACTGTGGTTACCATCGCAATACTGTGTCATAAAGTTACAATTGCGGAGTGGGATCAGCTTTGAGGAAACTTGCCAACATGATAAAACATGGCATGAAAAAATAATAAGCATTTTCGTCATCCTGTTGCGGGATTCATTTTGACATTGTGACTGATGACTTTGCAAAATTGAAACAATGTCATACTGTGCAAGATGATTTGTGCACTAATTAGCATTGGGGGGTCAGTTCTACAGTGTAAAAAGAAAATGGGAGCTGAAAATAATATCAAGGTTATAAACTGAGGCACCTGACCCTTAACTAAAGTTCTATCAACTGTGCTGTGTGTCCCTTGGTGTTTGGCTTAGATCGAGTCATGTGTATTTTGTAGCAGATGTGACTTCACTGTCGACATCAAATGAGGCCAAGGACAGTTTAAACTTGAAAATGTTGAACTGTTTCACTAAGCTTTCTGGGAATTTAAATACTGTACAAACACTGCACAAGCACATTCATAACTCAATCACACTTCGTTTTACTTATCTTTCTCCACGTTTGCAAAACTGGGATTATCTCTGAGCCCTCCTTTTATTCTATTCTATAGGGTTGTCAAAACTAAACATGGCATCTCATCATAACTGCCTGTTCAAAATCATAAATGGTTTTGAAAGAGTAAATAAGGAGAATATGTTTCCACTGGCAGCAGGGCTGGTTAATTAGAGAACATGGATTTTAACTGGCAAATGGATAGAGATGACATGAGAAGTCATTTTTTACACAATTTGGTGTGATCTAGATACACACTTGGGATCAGTTTCATTCATAACTTTCCAAACAGAAATTGATTAATTCTACATTAATTGAAGGGCTATGGGGAAAGAGCAAAAGAGTGGAACTAATTGTCTAACTTTGCCAAATAACAGAGAGGACAGGCCACTTTGATTTGTTCTGTACCGATTCACTGATGATTCTGATCTTCATTTCTTCTTCAAGTTTGGCAAGAATCGAATTAGTATCTCAGGCCCTTTAAAAATGATGATGTGCAAGGCTTAACGTTTTTGACAAGATTTGTAGCTCGGGTTGTGAGTGATGTTGCAGACTTGCTTACTGAGCCCATGTGTTTGATTGAAGACATTTCATCGCCCTGCTAGGTACATCGTCAGCACAACTCAGTGAAGCGTCAGTGTTCCATCCAGTTGTTATTTAAATGCCTTGGTTTGTTGGGGTGGATGGTATTACTTCTGCTTTTGTTCTTCAGTGATTTGTATATTGGGTCCAGTGTTTGTTAATGGAGTTCCAGTTGGAAAGTCAGGCCATGAGGAACTCCCCAGCATGTCTGTGTTTGGCTTGTGCTATTATGGCTGTATTGTCCTAGTCAAATGCCTGCCCTTCTTTGTCCATGTGTATTGAGACTAGTGAGAACTGGTCATGTCTCTTGGTGGCTAGTTGGTGTTTGTGTATCTATATTATCAGTTTTCCTCCGGTTTGGCCTATGTAATGTTTCTCACAGTCTTTGCATGGCATTTTGTATTGTTTGCGGGTATGGGGTCATTTACGTTCATCAGTAGAGGTTGCAGCAGATGACACTTTGTGATTATCAGTTGCACAATACTAGAAGAAACACATAACAACATAACTGACACATAAACAACATCCTTACTGGAATAAAATTCACAGGAGAAGAAGAGAACAATAACCAACTACCCTTCTCAGACATAATGGTGGAGCGCAAGAACAACAGGGATCTCCACACTATGTATAAAGAGAGCACATACTTAATTACGCCAGCAACCACCCCAAAACCCATAAACAGAGCTGCATCAGGACATTATTCAAACTAGCCACAACACACTGCAGCAACCCAGAATTATGCAAAGTAGAACAGGAGTACATAAACAGCGTTTTAAAAGGAATGGATACCCATAAAGCACAATTTGCCATTACCTCTGCGACAGACCACATCAAGAAGACACAACATGGCCAGACACTCTAGTCATCCTACCCCACATCAGAGACATACCAGAGATGGCCGCAAGACTACTCAGACTCTGAGGTATCCAGGAACAGAAACATAGTTGCTGGAAAAGCTCAGCAGGTCTGGCATAATCTATGAAAGAGAAAACAGAGTTAACATTTCAGGTCCGGGGACACTTCCTCAGAACCCCCTAGGTATCAGTGTAGCCCACAAACCAACAACCATCCTGCGACAGCTACTGACAAACAAAAAGGATGCCATACCCACAACCAATAAAACTAATGTAATATACAAAACACCATGCAAGGACTGTGAGAAGCATTACTTAGGCCAAACTGGAAGAAAACTGAAAATAAGGATACACGAACATCAATCAGTCACCAAGAGACATGACAAATTCTCACTGGTCTCAATGCAAATGGACAAAGAAGGGCACAAATTTGACTGGGACAACACATTTAAAAAAGCGCAAACCAGACAGAGACATGCCAGGGAATTCCTGGAGACCTGGTGTTCCAACCAAAACTCTGCTAACAAACACATTGAACTTGACCTGATATATAAACCACTGAAGAACAGAACTGGAAGTAACACCAATCAGCCCAACAAACTGAGATATATAAATAACAAGTGGGACAGAACAGCAATGCTTCACTGGAGGCGCACTGACAATGTTGCCCAGCAGGGTGGCAAAACATTTGTAACCAAACACATGGGCTTAGCAAACAAGTCTGCAACCTGAGCAATGCTCTCTCTTTCCATAAATTTTAATGTCTCTATCATTGTCTTGGGAACATCACTTTAGTCAACTGTCTAAAATAACTCCACAGAGACCAGTATCCCATCACCAAGTTATGCTTCACCTACACCTGTCTCTCTATCCCTTAGCATTGTCTTCATGTGCGGCATTGATGCCATTTCACCTTCCTCCCCAGGTCTGGGAAGATTAGATTTAACCTGGTGCAGAGTTTTTACCTCTTTAACAACTCTGCTGGAGCTATCCCTGCAGTTGTATGAGGGGTGGTCCTATAGTCAAATGGGCACCTGAACAGTTTGGTATCTAGTGAAAATGTAAGCTCTTCCTCACTTCCCTGAAAGCTACAACTTGGCTATGCGACCATTTTCAAGGCTGACCCTTTTTTAAGAGTTGATGCAAAGATGCTAGGATGGAGGCCAGGTTACGTATGAACTTTTCTATAATAATTCACCAGTCCAAGGAAAAACTTAAGCTCTGGTACAGATGTAGGAGCTGGGGCACCTTTGACTGCCCTCATTCTTTCTTCCAATGAGTGCAACCTGATCTTGTCGACTCTATCAGCGAAATAGGTCACATGGGGTGCCTGGAGCACACATTTTAACCTTTCTTGTGTGCACCCACCTGGAAGAAATGTCGAAGCACAATGTACAAGTTCTTTAAGAGCTCCTTATTGGTCTTCCCTGTTATTACCACATTACCTAAATGAATGACAACCTGGTCTAGACCTCATAAAATGTTTTACATCATCCACTAAAAAATTGCTCAAGCTGACAATACCCCAAATGGCAGCCTCAAATCATGGTACAAACCCTTAAGGGCCTTAATTGTAGTATACTTCTGGGAATCCTCATCTATCCAAAATTTCTAAGTACACATGGCTGATGTCTAGCTTCGTGAAGGGCAGCCCTCCTTCCAGCTTTGTGAATAAGTCCTCTATTTGAGGGATTGGTTATTTATCCAACTGCACAAAGCGGTTTCCTCTTTGTTTAAAATCCCCACAAAGACAAATTGACCCATTGAGCTTCACAATGGGTACAATTGGTGCTACCCATGCCACAAACTGTATTGGTTTGATGATTCCTTCACCCTCCAGCCTCCTGACTTCTGCCTCTACTTTACCCGTAAGGTAAATGGCACCAGACAGGACTTATAGAATCTTGGAATTGCTTCCTAGTCAACATGCAAATTTGTCTTGACTTCTTTGACTTCCTGAGAAACGTCAGGATATTTGATTAGGACTTCACTCAGGCAGCCGTTTCCTAATTGAAAAATGTTCAGCCGATCTAGGTGAATCTTTCTCAACCAATTTTGTCCTATTAAGCTTGTGCCTGAGCCTTTTACTACAATCAGTGGTAAGTGAACCGGTTGCTTCTAATAAGAGACCTAAGCCAACATTGTAGGATTAATCTGTAAACCCCAGCATTGGTTCTCAGACTAGCTGAGGTCTTGCACAATCATAATTGTTGGAGTCCAGGGTGAGTTTTGTTAAAAACTGGTTTTGAGATCACTGAAACGACCACGCCAGTATCGATCTCTTTTAGAACTGGGTGGCTATTTAACCAGACATTTATTTTGATTGGTTCTGATTTGGATGTTGCTGAGCAATTTAACTGTTCCAAACCAGATGTGGGTGGACTTTCCAGGGTGTGCACTTTCCTGGATGCCAGGCTATGAGTTCTCTTACTCAATTTCAGTCCAGTTGGATTCTTTTGCTGTCTCGAGTCTGTGTACCAGCAGCAACTACAACAGGTTGCTGATCCGGATCCTGAAGAAAATTTTAACCATTGGCCAATGATTGTCTTTGGAGTTTTATTGTAGGCTGTCCTAGAGTCCTTCTGTTCCTGATATATCCGGAACGAAGCTGCACAGTTACCTGCACTTAGGTTGTTACCCAAGAAGAGTCAGCCTGACAAGGATGTCCACTTCCACCAGAATACCCTGCAACTCATAAGTGCTATTTGCTGCATCTCCCAATGATACAGCCAGTTGTAGTGTCTACTTCAAATCTAGTTGGTTTCAGCTAGACGGAGCCTTTGCATGGTTACAGCATTAATCCCATATACCAAACACTCTCTCAGCATCTCATTAAGGGTTAAATCAAAGTCACATGCCCCTGTCAGTCATCTTAACCAGGTCAAAAATCCTGATGTGGAACCAACGTTCTTGAATTGCCAACTAAAACCGATAACTCCTTAGAATTAGAGGGAAGCCTGTGGTCATAATATTCCTTAACTAAATCCATCAACTCTTGAAAGTTTTTGGTATCTCATGGCTCAAGGAAAGTTAGGCTCCTAATAACCATAACAGCTGGGGTTCCACAAGCTGTTGCGCGTGAATTTCCCCAGAAGTGCGCTTTTCTCTTGTCACCACTGAAATGACACCACATAGGCTGGTATCCCATCAGCAATTTACTCTTTATTTGCACATGGAGGGTCTTTGACACTGATCTAGCTTTCTCAGAGTAAATAGAACCTATTCTCTGATTGAACCAGATTAACAGCCCCACTCAAGGAACTCATATTCTATGAGGTCTACCTGGTTGACCTTGTTGTAATTACTACAAGGATGAGACAGGGTAAATGCAGAAAGGATGTTCTCAATGATCATCCAGGGCCAGGGATCATCATCATAGAATCCCTACTGTGTGGAAACAAGACCTTTGGCCCAACAAATCCACAACGCCCCTTGGAGCATCCTACCCCAGACCCATCCTTCTATAACTCACCTAATCTACCTATCTTTGTACACTATGAGCAATTTAGCATGGCCAATCCACCTAGCCCGCACATCTTTGGACTATGGGAGGAAACCGGAGCACCTGGAGGAAACCCACACAGACACAGGAAGAATGTGAAAACTCTACACGGACGGTTGCCTGAGTGTGGAATCAAACTCAGGTCTCTGGTGTTGTGAGGCAGTAGTGCTAAGCACTGAGCTACCATGCCACCCCATTGTCGAAGGATATGGATCATAGGCTAAGGACATGTGATAGGCCATTTAGGAGTGAAATGAGGAGAAATCTCTTTGCTCAGAGAATGGTGAGCCTGTACAATTCTGTACCACAGCAATTCCTTACAGTATTCCTTTAGACCAGACCTCTTTTTTAATTAAGAGCATGTAGACTTAATTGGCTGCAATTTAAAAAAAGAATGTTCACCTTAATTGTTGTGAACAGTCACTATTGAAGTTTTTCCAATGAAAGGTGGTAAAACAGAGAAGTAACAGATCTTTCCTGGAGTAATTGTGAAACAAAATGAACAGCATTTACAGGAAAAGGTGGAGTTGAGGCTAGATCATTAAATGTTTTCGAGAAGGTGTTAGATATTGTTCTTCGGGATAAAGGGATCAAAGGGTATGGGGAGAAAGTGGGAACAGGGTACTGAGTTGAATTATCAGCCACAATCATATTGTAACAGCAAAGCAGGCTCAGAGGGCTGAATGGCCTGCTTCTGTTCCTATTTTCTGTGTTTCCATGTTTTTTCTCTCTCTACATCATTGCCCATCTCTCTCTACACCATTTCATCATTCCGGTGTCTGCGTGGGTTTCCTCCGGGTGCTCCGGTTTCCTCCCACAGTCCAAAGATGTGCAGGCTAGATGGATTGGCCATGCCAAATTGCCCGTAGTGTTTAGGGGTGTGTGGGTTATAGGGGGATGGGTCTGGGTGGGATCTCCAAGGGGCGGTGTGGGCTGGTTGGGCCGAAGGGCCTGTTTCTACACTGTAGGGAATCTAATCTACATCATTTGACTTTAATTCATCCAATTCCTTCCCAATCAATCACTCAACTTCTTTCTCTATCCTTAGTTATTCCTTAAGGAGATAGAATATTGGCCCCATAGATCACTGGCGTCCCTTACCATCCCATTATCGGCTCATTCTCACTGCAGTTTGGAGTGTAGAAAATCATTCAAGCTGAGGGTGAGGGAAAATATCTAACAAACGTGGCACGCAATGTGATACCTTAACAAACAAATTCTAGACTAAACTGACAATACCATGACAACGACAGGAGCATCAATTATCGAACAAGCACTCCATTCACCTTCCCATTCGAAGGGTAGGAACAGCGAGACCAGCCCATTGTATTACATTAATAGATGAGATGGAACTTTTCTCGATCAAACTTGTCCAAACATATTTCATGCACTCAGGAGTTCCATTCTACAAGGGACTAGCTGGCTCGTTGAATATTATTGGCAATTTGATGAAATGGAAAAAGCAGCAAGTTCAGCTTCATTTACAGCATGCTGTCAACTCAAATTGGCCTTCCTGACATTCAGTCTGAGAGTCATTCCGTGCTAGAGAATGTTCTTTTTTTTGCTTTATTGAAGTAAATTTAAACTTACCTTGAACACAATAATAAAAAAACTTTGCTTCTAAGGTCAACTTATTTCCTAAGGTTGAAATGACAGCTTTTGACATTCAAAACCTAATATAAAAATATCCATGCTCAAATACCCCGTCACCACATAATCATTGAAATTAATTTTCCTGTGGTTATTCAAAACTTGTTTTTACTGGATGCATTTTCTCTGCTCCCATTCACCCTCCACCTACCTGGTCTCCCATACCCTTTCAGAATACCCAAAGGATAACTCAATAGTGTAGAAATACATGGTGGAAAGTTGGACAAGACAAGCAATATCTCATCAGCTGCCAATGAAGCATTGGGAACGTAGAGGCAGGAGTAGGCCCTTGAGACATGTTGCATCATTCATTGAGATTATGGCTGATCTACGACCTAACTCCATGCACCCATCTCTGCTGCCTGTCCCTTAGTAACTATGATTAATAAACATCTAAATAATGCCAGATGAAGTTACTAAGTCCTCACCTGCCATCTTTGGAAGGGCACCAAACAGTTAATGTATCATATGTCATTACATAGATTTGAGACCAGACAGGGCTGAACCTTTAAGACATGACATCAGGACATCTGGCACTGTGGTGTGAAGGTACCTGCCTCACTTCAGTCACTTTGTTACTGCAAGGGGGTCAGTGCAGTCAGTCAGTTATTGTATACGAAACACAGTAAAGACCAGGGAGCACAGAATCCAGTCAATGCATAGGTCTGTAGTATTACAGCAATGTAAATGGTTAGTGTTGTTAATAAATTTCTTTCTTATTCATTAACGGGATGAGGTCATTGCTGACCAAGCAGAATTTATTGCCCATCCCTAATTGCCCAGAAGACAGTTCAAAATCAACCACATTGCTGTGGGTCTGGAGTCACGTGTAGGCCAGACCAGGTAAGGATGGCAGTTTCCCCTGCCAAAGCACATTAGTGAACCAAATGAGTTTTATTCCAACAATCGGCAGTTGATTCATAGTTGGCATTAGATTCTTGATTCCAGATATTGTATTGAATTCAAATTCCACCATCTGCCACGGCAGGATTTGAACCCAAATTCAAGACCTGTATCTCAATGAGAACATAGTGTTTCTGGTGTATGTTATGTGAGCGAACATAAAGGGCAGCATTCATTCCAAAGAATATTTACTGTGGTTTTTGACCCAAGAAAACATGTCACTTTGGTATATCAATGTGTACAGGTCTTTCCTGTAGTATAATAGATCTTCACACAGCTTATCGGGGCATAAGACCCCTCTGGTAGATTTACTTCTTCCATCCTCTACATGTGAGGGATCTATAGAGTTTGTTTTTTTTTAATTGTTTGTTGGGCTGTGGGCTGCTTTGGCCAGACCAATCTTTATTGTGCAACGCTACCTGCTTTGGAGAAGATGGTAGTGAGCTGTCTTCTTGTGTTGTAGGGACCTATTATACTTTTGGGAAATGGGACTTAAAAGGATTTGTCCCAGTGACTGTGAAAAAAAAATCAAGTCAGGATGATGTGTTGCTTTGAGGAGAACATGTAGGTGTTGGCCTACTGCTCTTGTCCTTCCATGTGGTACATCAGTGCATCTTGTAGATGGCAGATATTGCTGCCACAATGTGTCAGTAGTGAGGGGAGACATGTTGAGAGTCATCAATCAGGTGTCGATCACGTGGCCTGCTTTGTCCTGGATGGTGTCAACTTCTTAAGTGTTGTTGAATCTGCACCCAGGCAGTGGACGGGCTTTGGGGAGACAACAGGAGATTGATTCAAGATGGAATTCCCAGCCTCTGACCTGCTGTTGTAGCCATGGTATTTATAAGGTTGGTCCAATTCCAGTTTCTGATCAACGCTTATTCCCAGGATGCAGATAGTAGAGGATTCAGCAATGGTAATGTCATTGAACGCTATGGGACGATGATCAGATTTTTTCCTGTTGAAGCTTGACACCATCCAGGACAAAGCAGCCCACATGATTGGCACCTAACTGATAGCCCTCAATGTTGTCTCCCCTCACTACTGGCACATTGTGGCAGCAGTGTGTGTCAACTACAAAATGCACATGGATGGACAAGCGCAGTAGATGCATTTGAGCCATTGACTGATACTTGCATAGCACAAATGTTATTTGCTGCTTTTCATCCCAAGCCTGGATTTTGTCCAGATCTTGTTGCATTTGGACATGGACTGTTTCAGTATCTGAGGAGTTATGAATGGTGCTGAATATTGTGCACTCATCTTCACTTCTGACCTTATGAAGGAGGGAAAGTCATTGATGTGCAGCTGAAGATAGTTAAGCTTAGGATACACCCTGAGGAACTCTTGCAGAGATATACTGCAGCTTGGACTTGGGTGAACTCCAAACACCACAACCATCTTCCATTTTGCCCGGTATGACTCCAACCAGCAGATATTTTTCATCCTGATTCCAACTGACTTTAGATTTGGCTGAGCTCTTCAATGCCACACTCAGTCAAATGCATCTTGATATTTTAGGTTATAAAATGTGAGGTTGGATGAACACAGCAGGCCAAGCAGCATCTCAGGAGCACAAAAGCTGACGTTTCGGGCCTGGACCCTTCATCAGAGATGGGGATGGGGAGAGGGAACTGGAATAAATAGGGAGAGAGGGGGAGGCGGACCGAAGATGGAGAGAAAAGAAGATAGGTGGAGAGGAGAGTATAGGTGGGGAGGTAGGGAGGGGATAGGTCAGTCCAGGGAAGATGGACAGGTCAAGGAGGTGGGATGAGGTTAGTAGGTAGATGGGGGTGTGGCTTGGGGTGGGAGGAAGGGATGGGTGAGAGGAAGAACCGGTTAGGGAGGCAGAGACAGGTTGGACTGGTTTTGGGATGCAGTAGGTGGGGGGAAAGAGCTGGGCTGGTTGTGTGGTGCAGTGTGGGGAGGGGACGAACTGGGCTGGTTTAGGGATGCAGTAGGGGAAGGGGAGATTTTGAAACTGGTGAAGTCCACATTGATACCATTGGGCTGCAGGGTTCCCAGGCGGAATATGAGTTGCTGTTCCTGCAACCTTCGGGTGGCATCATTGTGGCAGTGCAGGAGGCCCATGACGGACATGTCATCTAGAGAATGGGGGGGGGAGTGAAAATGGTTTGTGACTGGGAGGTTGCTTGGCCTGCTGTGTTCATCCAGCCTCACATTTTATTATCTTGGAATTCTCCAGCATCTGCAGTTCCCATGATCTCTGATACTATTTTAACCTCACTGCGAAGCCTCTTCCAGGGATGTCTAACCTGAAGAAGTTACCGTCCTCCCTCCGGACCAACCTCAGGGAATCTCTCTCCCATTGCAACTCTCTTGTAATCTCTTCAGCCTTGAAACTGCTCGACCATGTCCTGAAGCAAACTAGGTACCACAGCCACATCACCTTCCTCAGCACCTGCCTACGGAACCAGATCATCCCCAAGGGACTACAGTCCACATTTCAGCCTTCCCAATTTGTCCCCAACCGTGACCACCTCTACACCCAGAATATTCAGACCCTTCAGAAGCGTTTCTCCCTGCGAGTCCTGAAACAGACACTTGCAGACATGCGCCGGCACCTCCAGGCACTGCAATTCAGCCTGCCCCAGCTCAGAGCCTCCCTCTCCCAGACCTGCAAAGGACCTCTGCTGTTTTTTATCCTCCGCAGGATCCACAGACTGAACACCCAGTTCCACTCAGCTTTACTGGACGCCAAAAATCGTAAGTACAACAAACTCACGGGCCCCTGCCACCCACAAGAGGATTCCTGCGCCTCCCAAATCCCGACTCTGTCCCTGCCCCTCCCCCACCATTCACCCGCCGCCATTGACCATGAGGACACGGCCGGACACCCCACCGATGACGTCACATCCGCCTCCGCCGGCCACAGAACTTCCGGAACCGCTGCTGCAGTCACCACCTCCACGTCCAGTTACAACACCTGACACACCACCCTCACCGCAGCTGCTGCCGCCCACCCCCATCCTCCAACCGCCGACGGAACCCCGCCCACGGTCGACGCCGACGGAACCCCACCCATGGCCGACGCCGACGGAACCCCGCCCACGGCCGACGCCAACGGAACCCCGCCCACGGCCGACGGAACCCCGCCCACGGCCAACGGAACGCCGCCCACGGCCGATGACCTCATCGCTCCGCCCACAACCTCCACAGCCAGCAACCCCAGAGAAGACAGCCACACTGAGCCCTGCCGCATCTTCACCATCCCCCCAGACCTCCCACTGACTTGAGGACGAACGGTCAGTCCTTAGTAAGGGACACACCTTTGTCCCCCTACAACCACACATCAACGAATACCAGTCACGGTTGGACATAGAGCAGTTTTTCCGCCATCTTCGCCTCCATGCCTACTTCTTCAACCGGGAACCTAACCCTCCTTCCACTGACCCCTTCACCCGCTTCCAACACAAGTCCTCCTCCTGGACACCACCCCCAGGCCTCCTACCCTCCCTCGACCTCTTCATCTCCAACTGCCGTCGAGACATTAACCGCCTCAACCTCTCCACCCCTCTCACCCACTCCAACCTCTCCCCCACAGAACAGGCAGCCCTCCGCTCCCTCCGCTCCAACCCCAACCTCACCATCAAACCCGCAGACAAGGGTGGCGCAGTGGTAGTATGGCGCACTGACCTCTACATCGCCGAGGCCAGACGCCAACTCTCCGACACCACCTCCTACCGCCCCCTCGATCATGACCCCACACCCGAGCACCATACCATCATCTCCAACACCATTCACGACCTCATCACCTCAGGGGACCTCCCACCCACAGCCTCCAACCTTATTGTTCCCCAACCCCGCACGGCCCGTTTCTATCTCCTTCCCAAAATCCACAAACCTGCCTGCCCTGGTCGACCCATCGTCTCAGCCTGCTCCTGCCCCACCGAACTCATCTCCACCTATCTGGACTCCATTTTCTCCCCTTTGGTCCAGGAACTCCCCACGTACATCCGTGACACCACCCACGCCCTCCACCTCCTCCAGGACTTCCAATTCCCTGGCCCCCAACACCTCATATTCACCATGGACGTCCAGTCCCTATACACCTGCATTCCGCATGCAGATGGCCTCAAGGCCCTCCGCTTCTTCCTGTCCCGCAGGCCCAACCAGTCCCCCTCCACCGACACTCTCATCCGCCTAGCTGAACTGGTCCTCACCCTCAACAACTTCTCTTTTGACTCCTCCCACTTCCTACAGACTAAGGGGGTGGCCATGGGCACCCGCATGGGCCCCAGCTATGTCTGCCTCTTTGTAGGTTACGTGGAACAGTCCCTCTTCCGCACCTACACAGGCCCCAAACCCCACCTCTTCCTCCGTTACATTGATGACTGTATCGGCGCCGCCTCTTGCTCCCCAGAGGAGCTCGAACAGTTCATCCACTTCATCAACACCTTCCACCCCAACCTTCAGTTCACCTGGGCCATCTCCAGCACATCCCTCACCTTCCTGGACCTCTCAGTCTCCATCTCAGGCAACCAGCTTGTAACTGATGTCCATTTCAAGCCCACTGACTCCCACAGCTACCTAGAATACACCTCCTCCCACCCACCCTCCTGCAAAAATTCCATCCCCTATTCCCAATTCCTCCACCTCTGCCGCATCTGCTCCCACGATAAGACATTCCACTCCCGCACATCCCAGATGTCCAAGTTCTTCAAGGACCGCAACTTTCCCCCCACAGTGATCGAGAACGCCCTTGACCGCGTCTCCCATATTTCCCGCAACACATCCCTCACACCCCGCCCCCGCCACAACCGCCCTAAGAGGATCCCCCTCGTTCTCACACACCACCCTACCAACCTCCAGATACAACGCATCATCCTCCGACACTTTCGCCATTTACAATCCGACCCCACCACCCAAGACATTTTTCCATCCCCACCCCTGTCTGCTTTCCAGAGAGACCACTCTCTCCGTGACTCCCTTGTTCGCTCCACACTGCCCTCCAACCCCACCACACCCGGCACCTTCCCCTGCAACCGCAGGAGATGCTACACTTGCCCCCACACCTCCTCCCTCAGCCCTATCCCAGGCCCCAAGATGACATTCCACATTAAGCAGACGTTCACCTGCACATCTGCCAATGTGGTATACTGCATCCACTGTACCCGGTGCGGCTTCCTCTACATTGGGGAAACCAAGCAGAGGCTTGGAGACCGCTTTGCAGAACACCTCCGCTCAGTTCGCAACAAACAACTGCACCTCCCAGTCGCAAACCATTTCCACTCCCCCTCCCATTCTCTAGATGACATGTCCATCATGGGCCTCCTGCACTGCCACAATGATGCCACCCGAAGGTTGCAGGAACAGCAACTCATATTCCGCCTGGGAACCCTGCAGCCTAATGGTATCAATGTGGACTTCACCAGTTTCAAAATCTCCCCTTCTCCTACTGCATCCCTAAACCAGCCCAGTTCGTCCCCTCCCCACACTGCACCACACAACCAGCCCAGCTCTCCCCCCCCACCCACTGCATCCCAAAACCAGTCCAACCTGTCTCTGCCTCCCTAACCGGTTCTTCCTCTCACTCATCCCTTCCTCCCACCCCAAGCCGCACCCCCATCTACCTACTAACCTCATCCCACTTCCTTGACCTGTCCGTCTTCCCTGGACTGACCTATCCCCTCCCTACCTCCCCACCTATACTCTCTCCACCTATCTTCTTTTCTCTCCATCTTCGGTCCGCCTCCCCCTCTCTCCCTATTTATTCCAGTTCCCTCTCCCCATCCCCCTCTCTGATGAAGGGTCCAGGCCCGAAACGTCAGCTTTTGTGCTCCTAAGATGCTGCTTGGCCTGCTGTGTTCATCCAGCCTCACATTTTGTTATCTTGGAATTCTCCAGCATCTGCAGTTCCCATTCTCTTTGATATTTTAGGTAGTCATTTGCAACTGACCCTTGAAATTTAGCTTGTTTTTCTATGTTTGAACCATGTTTGAATTGAGATCAGGAGTTGAGTAGCTCTGTCCAAAACCAAACTGAGTGTCAGTGAGGAGTTTATTACTTTCCAAGTGCCATTTAGTCACATTATCGATGATTTCTTCCATCACTTTGCTAATGATTGAGAGTAGACTGCTATTGACTTTTGTCAGTTTTGTCCTGCTTTATACACACAGACCATACCTGGGCAATTTCCCCAATTGTCAGGCACATAGCCGTGACGTAGCTGTAATGCAATAGCATAGTTAGTAGCTCAAACCTTCAGTACTATCACTCAAATGTTGTCAGGGACCATAGCCTTTGCGGTATTCATTATCTTCAGTTGTTTCTCAATATCATATGGAATAAATCAAATATGTTGGAGACTTGCATTAGTGATGCTGGGTACTTCAGGAAGAGGCTAAAATTGATCATTCACTTGGCATTCATGGCTGAAGATGGCTGCAAATACATTATCATTGCTTATTTTAATGAGGTACTGGGTTGCACTTCCCTATCATTGAAGATCAGTATATTTGTGGAGACCCCAGTTCATGCTAGTTGTTTAATTGTCCATCACAACTGGATGCAGTAGGACAGCAGCACTTGGATCTGATCCATTAGTTGTGGGGTTGCTTAGTCTTGTCTATTGGTCTAGTGTGGTAGAGAAAAACCTCTCAGTAGTTGAACGAGAAGAAGCTCTTGTCTTAAACAAGATGTAGTTTACTGCATGACGGTAACTAGATACAAGTTACATTTATTTTATAGATACAGCTACTAAGAATATGAGGCAAAACTAAACATTAGGACTTATACTTTTGATGTCACCACCCAAATCCAGAAACATCATCATAGTGGGTGGTGCTTCATGCCCTTCTTATCATTAACTCTTTCAGACCCGTACATCCGTATACAATGTTTTCCATGCTCATTCCTAAAAGATCTGGCTGTAACATTTAGATGATGTCCCTCAGTCCTAAATTCCACACCCTGCAGAAACAGTTTCTCTCTATCTACCCCTATTGGTTTTCCTTCATATTCAAAGAAATCATTTAAACTTCGAAATTCCAGTAAATATAAGCTGGGTTTCCCTAACCACATCTCATTATTTAACCCTTGAAGTCCAAGGGTCATCCTGGCAATCCTTAAAAGGCTACTGGTGCCTAGAACTACTCATAGAGGTGGGCTAGCCAGAGCTTCGTATAGATAATGCATGACTGCTGCCCCCTGTAGTCTGGTCTTCTAAACATAAGGGCCAGCATTTATTGATCTTTTTTGATTCTTTTCTGTGCCTATTCCATCAGAGATATTCACAAACAAGAAGATTTGCCATGCTCTAGGCATTTTAAATCACCATTGTTAAACACTTCTGGGATAGGTGGGACGTGAACCCAGCTTCTAATTCAAAGGTAGGGACATAGCCATCGCACCACAAGAGCTCTGGGCCCATTCTGTGTAATTGTCAGCTAATGCGTGCCTGCTTGACTTACGTCCCTACCCATGTTCTAATTTACCCCCAGTGGTTCTCTTGCAGCAGGAGCCATGGGCATGCCATTCATGGAAAACTACTGGTTATTTGATTTTAAGGGGCATGAAAGACCAACATGACCCTGCCCACCTGCTCCTGCTGCTTAGCTAGGACGATGTATCAATTGGTAACAGATGAGTTCTTTGGCTATCATTACACCGAAGCAAAAGCAGATTAACCTGGCATTCCAGTTTGTGGGCTGTTGCTGTACTGCAGTGTTTTCCTGCGTAAAATTGTAATAGTTACTCAGGAGGAAGAGTTCACAACAAGGTTGTGAAAAGGAGTTTGTGGATGTTAAAATATAAAAATAAGAATACACTCACACCATCCAATACAAAATACCAACTCCGAACACCATTATAATACTGCCTCTAAATTGGAAAACTCTTTTCAAATGGAAGGACAGGCTGCGGGGCAAGTGTTCACTTTTTCAAGGTATAGCTACAAATGCACATCTTAATAAGGTAAAGCTGTATTCATTGTAATCTTCCAGCCTTTTTGTCTTTTGCACTGGTCAAGCTCAACAGTGTTGCACATGACTGCATCCTCCTCAGCCCAATGTTCTTGGTTGTTCCCTATGGCTCACTCTGAAGAAGGCGGATTTGATAGCTTGCTATTATTAATGCCAGTCACTTAGTGTGGTACAGTTCTGCTTTGATTTCATCTGACGCAAATAGGTTGCTGTTCCCGTGACAACTGTGGGTTTTATTCAGTACTTAAGGAGGCTTACAATCTCAGCTATGCTATTAAAGAACACCGCCAGACAAAGGCCGTGCATCTTGTTCATCTATATGAGGAATAAAGCTGACAGAGATCTTGAGAGTATGTTCCAGCTGCAACTCTAAAATAGACGCTTAAAATACTTCTTCGTGTCTGCTCTTCTTTATGTCTGACCAATAACAATACATAAAAGGCATGAATTGAGAAAATGCAATTTTGTCAATGTATACTTTCTTTCACAGACCTTACCATATTTAGTTAATGTCTAGGGAAAACGTATTCCCCTGTAAACTACAAATATAATTATGTAATACTCTGAAATATGCAGCCATATTTACATCAATTCAATTTCAGTTCAATGATCACCAAACAGCTCTGTCCAATTCCCTCCAGCCATGCAGTATAGAAATATGCTGTAAGAGCTGGAACTGCATAAACAGGAATATTTGCATTGCTTTAGGACTCTGTGCGATCTGATAAGGAACCTGTCACATTTAAACTGTTTACAGCTTGGAGGGGGGACCAGAATGAATAATTTGAAAGCTCTACTTGGCTTGAAAAGTTGCTTCACTAATATCTTTGTGGTTTTCAGCCACATTCTGTGTGATATTGTGAGGCAAGGCAAAAAAACAGGGTGAACACCACACACTTCAGCATCCACTGGAGTTTCCATGAGAATTTCCAGTGGATGACAGGACCATTCAGTCACCTTTACTGCCTCCTCCAAGATGTATTCAGCATTGAGGGGTACTGATTTATCAGCTGGGGGTTTACATGGTGATCAAAGAATAATTCCTTGCAAATATTTGTCCTGATTCCATGAATTATCAGTGTTGAAGACTCCAAGGACAACACCCCTCCCAACTTGATCACCATCAACTCGATTGGGTCTGTTTTACTGGTGGGACAAGACATACCCAGAGGTGTTGGGAGTCTCTTATCCGTAAAGCATATTGATTCATCTGAGACAGCTTTTCTAATTTTGGCACAAGCTCCCAGACGTTAGTGAGAACCACCTGCACGTGGTGCTAATGACGTGGTGACAACATTCTTTCCAGTTTCTATGATTCATTCTGAGTTATATTTACCCTGTTCTCAAGCAACATGGAGCATTGGTAGGATTAGAGAAAATGTAGAAAAAAACTTAAAGAACAGTGGTAAAATCCATTTCCAGCGTTCTGTGGGAATGTAACATTCAAAGAACAATCAATTTGAAGAGCTGCTAAGCGGCAACATTCTATTCTGCCTACCAACAGAGAAGTAGCTTATCACAAGGTTTTCATTGGGTCACTCAAAATAGTCAGGGAACACTGAGGAACAGATTCAGGATCACTGTTAATTGGAGAAGACAGACAGAGACAAAAGCATTGTCAGGCAGTCTACTGGTTAATTGTGCTGGTAAAGACAGCTGAACTACATAGGTTTTCTGCTGGTGGGCTCAATCAAGTCCAAAAGCAATTGAGTACTTCTTTGTAGTGAGGGTCAGGCTAGCCTTGCAAGCTGTGGGGGGCCCAGAAGAAGCCTTGAGCCACAAATGCAGCCGAGAAGGTGAGTTGAAAGGCCTAAAAACAATATCTATTGGAGGCAAGAGAACAGGATCGGAGCTCAGAGCAAAACCCAGGGACAGCTTTAGCTTAGGGAAGCTGGAAGTTGGTGAAGAGCTGGATTTCTGCTTGTGAATGAGTACTGGAGTGCTATTGCAGAGTTCTGGTGACATAGACCCAGGAAAGGAAGTGATCAACCAGACAGGAGCTATCATCAAAACAGTCAATAAGGAAGAGTTTCTTTAGAAGATGTTTCAAGGCCAGATCAATAAAAATTAAGAATTGTGATCCCTTGTGAAATTTAATGAGGTTCAATTATGCACAACATCATTAAGATCTGGAGGGAAGTTGCTGAGAAATTTGCAAAATCTGTCTTGATCACATTTACTATTTGAAGTGTGCTGTGGTGTGTTCTGTCACAATATATTGCCCATATTTGTTACATGTTAATTTTGAGGTGTTAGAATAAGTTGTATGGTAGATTGTGTTCCTATTCTAACATTGTGAAGTTTATTGTTGTTCAACACCGTGGAATCTTGAGGCTTAATTGATTATTTGTGTTTGGATATGGGCGCTGCTGGCTAGGTCAGCAATTATTGCCCATCCTTAATTGTCCAAATGACAATGAAGACTCAACCAAATGTAGGCCAGACCAGGTAAGAACGGCAGATTTTCTTCCCAAGAGGATATTAGTTACCAGATGGTATTTTACAACTTAAACTGGTTACAAGGTCTCCATTACATTTTTATTTTGTAGTTAAAATTTGATCATTTGTTTTGGAGTGATTTGAACCTATGTCTCCAGAAAATTATTCTAGGGTCTTAGATTATGGCTCCAGTTACATTATCACAAGCCACCATCTTGCTTTGATCTAACATCTTGTCGACTTTAAAATTAAATTTTACTGATCCCTAGCCAGATTACAACATATATTTGTGTGTCTAGGGACATAGCTAAGAACAGAAATTTTAAAGGTTTATGGAGATTGCCCTTCATCCATAGTGAGGCGTAAAACACTCCAAACCTTAGGTCTTGTCCTTATTTTCTTCAGGGTGACAAGCTGCATAAAACTGACAGTGTAAAGATACCAGCAGAGACTTGTCCAAGGTAATGGTACTTAACTAACATGACTGTGTTTCTTGATGAAGCAACAAAGAGGATTGATGAAAATAGTGCACTAATGTGATATACATGGCCTTCCAAAAGCATTTGATAAATTCCCATACAGGGTCATTATGTCCTCAAATTTAAAACCCATGCAATAAAGAGGAACTGTGATAACATGGATATGAAGTTGACTGCATGTTAGGAATGAGAAGAAATGTAGTGGAATATTCCAGGGGTCAGGATTGGGGCGACTGATTTTGTGACCTATTCTAATGACCTAGACTTGGGTGCATAGGGTACAACTTCAAAATTTGCAAAGGACACAAACTTTGCAAGTATTGTGAATTGCAGGGAAGGTAGTGATAAGCTTCAAGGAAATATACACAAGGGTGTCATGCTTTAAATGATCCCAAGGTAAGATGGAGTCTGATACCCTTAAATCCTTAGATAAAACAGTATGAGATAATGATTCTA
Organism: Stegostoma tigrinum; assembly: GCF_030684315.1. NCBI lineage: Eukaryota > Metazoa > Chordata > Chondrichthyes > Orectolobiformes > Stegostomatidae > Stegostoma > Stegostoma tigrinum. The sequence goes on from NC_081379.1 coordinate 36,222,894, forward strand.
GCATGAACTCTTAAAGGTTTGCTGACATACTGACTGTGTGACATAACAGAACAAGAGTCCAGCCACGAGGACAAATGGACATTGGAAAATCTGTGAGTAAGATTGATGTCCCTAGTGGGAAAAGAAAAAGTTGTTTTTTAAAAAAAGTGCAGAGTTATAGGCAGGGAAAATTAAAAAGAGGTGAAATACTAACAACTGCTATCAAATGTCACCATAGCAAGTGGGCATCACAGGACACAGCTACAGTTAAGGCAAATCAAGGGCCACAAAAGCAATTTAAAATGAGGTCACAGACCTTGGACACTTTAAAATCCCTAAGTATAGACCTGAGGTGGAAGTAACAGTCCATGGAGCATGGAAAATTACCTTGTAATCAGTTTCATTCTTACAACCCAAGACTAGGAAATATCTGCAGTCACTCCACACTTGCACTAAATTTTTAACATGATTACCTTTAAAAGGTATTTCTGACTAAATGACGTGAATTAATTCTACTGCCGTTACTGGCCCGCAGCATACAGAGGCAGTTGAGATCTACAGCCAGTGTTAGCATAAATTAGTAAAAGTGTTCTACAAAATACTTCCTTAAGTTTGAACCCAACAATTAATTGATTACATTAAATGAACTTAATTTACTGGAATAAAAATGCATTTTTCACACTATTGTCGTATTTGTAGCTGCTCTATTAAGTAGTCACATCACGTACTGAGCAGAGGCTGACCAGTCAGCATTTAACAAGCTGCCCATGGCATGAGACCTGCAATTATGTAACAACTTAATGCCAATATTTTTCTGCAGTAACTGTAGACAAACTCCGACCTGGTTTGAAAACAAATCTATTGTCATCAATACCTTCTGACTCAGTGGTAAAAGAATGGCTACTGATACCGATGCTAACACAGAGCAGCAAGTCATCAATCACTCTTTAAGGAAACAATTCACACAAACTCGCCACAGAAACAAGTTCTGCTCAATTGCACTGTACAGGTAATGGATATAAAGATTTACATGGTTTCAACATCTGCTCTGTGCTAACAAACAAGCAACAACATGAAATATGACAGAGGCTGCCACCCTTTACCACAACAACTAAAGGAAGTTCATCACGTCCAGCAGCAAAGCTAAATTGTTGCTCCCCAGTCTGCTGATCAACACAACATGGCATTCCCAGCAAAACCAAGAGCATTTATTGGCATTCTGACTCCATAAACTCTGAAGATCAGTGTATCAATGTCTGAAGCTGACTCACTCTTTTATAATTAAAAAGAGCCCAATTCTGTCAGCTGTAAAAAATGTAATTTTTTTTCTCATTCATAAATACTTTTGTGGTCTGTAATTGAGAAAAACATGCTTTTCACCTAATATTGCGATCTCATTATGAACACAGGGCTTGCCCTGGATATATGGATATATCATAAGCTTCCTTCAACTGATCAGTTCCAGATATGATGGATTGACGATATTTTATCTGTTACGGGTCATACTTTTGACTGGCACTGAGGCCAAGTTATATCCCCACATTACACTAGAAATAGGATTGCATCAGTGCATAAATTAGAGCATTGAAGTTACATTGTCATTTCCACCCATTGCCATTTGATTTTGGGTCAAGAGAACAATGCCTGAAGTGTCAAATAAATGAATCAGGGTGCTGTGACATGGTTAGGACTTTAATGCCATCTCCTGCAGTTTAGCATCATAACAAAATTGAGAGAGAAAAATGAACGAGGAACTTAATACAGTCATAATTGTTAATAAAGTATACAAGGAATGTTAATGAACTGAAGGCTGGTAGGTTCCCTGGATAAGATCACCTGCATTCCATGTTATTTAAAGAAGTGACAGCTAAAATAATGAATGCCTTAGTTATAAACTTCTAAAATTTCATACATTCTGCTTACGTTCTAGCAGATTGGAAAACTCAAATCTAATATTTCTATCCAAGAAAGAAGGAGATAGAAACAAGGCAACTGCTGGCCAGCTATCCTAACATTTGTTATTAGGAAATGCTGAAACCAATTCTTAAGAAACTGCATTTAGTATTGTGAAATAAAACTTGTGTTTCATAAACTTCATAGAGTTATTTGAGGATATCACAAGCAAGGTGAATAAAGGGATACCAGTAGTTGTAGAGTATTTAATTTCCAAAACACATTTGATAAAATGCCACGTAGAAAGGCACAAGATAATCCTGGTATTGAAGGTAATGCAGTCTATTAGGTAATCCATCCACTATTTATGTTAACATGGGAAAATGACAGTGGGATAAACTAGTAATTTTCAGCATTGCAATCTGTAACAAGTACTAACAGAGCCTAGCACTAGGACCTCAACTATTAATGATCTATTTTAATGACTTGGAAGAAGGGACTGCTTTGTTGCTGCCAGATTTAGTAATAATACAAAGATAGGTAGGAAAACAAGTTGCGAAGAGGTCACAAAAAATCTATAAAGAAGTATAGATAGGTTAAGTGAGTAGAGAAGAATTTAGTAGATGGAAAATAATTTGGGAAAATCTATGGTTGTTGAATTTGGCGTAAATATTATTGTTGTATAAAGGTAATAATTCTGGAAGGGATAATGTTAGAGATTGTCTTCAACTTGCCTGATCTGATAATGTCACGCAACCTCGGATGGAGAATTAATAAGCCTAGCTCTACGTCCCACTGGGGTCAGATATGTCATCCCTGGCTCCTATTAGTCTAAGTGATAACAGCTGCCTATTTAGAGGGGCCCTCTTGTGGAACACTAGTAGTGTCTCTGCCCCTGGACTAGTGAAGCCTGCATTCATTGTCCCATCTGCTTGAAAAGTATATAACAACATCTGAAAAATAGGTTAAAATGTCTAACTCATCATTGTGACAACTGCTACTATGCAATATCCTATTGTTAAGACTCACTAGAGGTTTATCCTCTACAGCTGCTAACTAAACAGGCTGTTTGACATATTCAAGAAAGAAGGATTGCTGACAGCAGTCTGTCTCAAACATAAAATGCCTGTGTTTGGTTCTGAAAAATACAACTTTAAGACACAGGCAATCTTGCAAATGCAGAGAGGCTGCAGAATGCTGCAATGACAACTGATCTGAATGTCCTTGTTCAGGGATCACAGGAAGCTAGCATTTAGGTACAGTTAGTAATTAGCAAGGCAAATGGAATATTTATTCCAAAAATGATGAAGCATTGCTGTATCTCTAGAGGGAATTAGTGTGACTGCACATAAAATATGTACAGTTTTGGCTTCTGACCGAGAAGGTTCATTAAGACGATTTGTGACCTTATGAGGTGGTCTTGTGAGAAAATATTGAGCAGATTAGACCTCTACACATTGAAGTTTAGAAAAAATGGATGGTGATCTCATGGAAACATACACTGGCCCAGATAATCTCAGAAGTGGCAACTACAGCCACCATTGCTCTTTATTTGTTTTCTGCATTTCTAGTTGTGAATTTTGATCACAATTCCGTCAGAAATTTGGAGTGTACCTGAAATTGAACAGTTCTCTTCCAGTGCAGAACAGTCAGGGGAAGACAAACCACACACCATTTTGCAGCCGCCAATTGCCATGTTCTCAGATCTAAATGTTCAACAGGAATGATTTGATTTGACTTATTTAACTTAGTGTCATGTCCATTATTACAAAAACACATTGAAAAGTGTTATATAGTGTTGCCACTCTCTGGCACCATCTTAAAAGATAGAAAGTTAAACCTAAACATAGAATATAAAGGGAGAAAAATAAAGAAATAAAGAAAACATATTCAACTTTAGAGTTCTTCTTCTTAAGTGCTCCTCCTTGGGCTTGATGGCCAAGCACTAGTCCCCTTTGCCTTGCCACTGCCACTGGAATGAAAGTCACCACTCTTTAGCGCCCTCTCACCCAAATGACACCCTCAACACTATGAGTCTTCATTGGACCTCGCCAACACAGATATCATCGATGTCGCCAACAGCCAAAAATCAACTTCACTGTTACCTTGAGTGCACTTTGCTAGCCAACTTGACAGCTGCTGTGCAAGGCCAAGTGTATAGGGTAAGTGTGGGTTTAGGGTGGCAGTTGGTTAAGGGCTTAGAGTGCCAGGTGATGGAGTTGCAGGGTGCCAGATGGATAGGATGACATGTGTGTAAGTGGCATCAAGTAAATGATAGAATGCACAGCATATGTCAGGATCGGGGAGAGGGCATGTTGGGTTTGGCAGTGTGAAAGGGGCTTGTCGGAACCAATGGTGGAGTATTATTGTGTCAGGCATAGGGGTTGGGGGTTGTCAAGTCTAGTGATGGTGGATGTCGACACGTCAGGTCCGGCAGACTACATACCTGGGAGGGTAATGTCAAGGCCAAAGCAGGTTGTGGGCACTATAGTTGGGATGTTGTGGGTGGATGGGAAGTCAGAATCAGGGTGGGGTGTCAGGTCTTCTGGTAAGAGATGGGAGAAACAGGACCAGCAGGAGGTTTAGGTAAGTGGCAGGGTGGGGTGCTATTGAGTTAAAGGGATGTGGAATTGCGGTGGGTTGCAAGGGGAGCCTGACTGGGAGTGAGTGGATGTCAGAGGTCTAAAATATAAGAGGTCAGCAAGTGTACCTAATGCTGAAGGCTTTGTGGTAAGTTGGGGAGTGATCTTAATAATTACCCAGGTGTTAGACAATATCTTAATATTTTGAGGGGGCTTAACAGGACAGTTACTAAGAAGATGTTTCCCCTCATAAGAAAATCCAGGATTGGAAGCATTGTCTAAAAAAGACAGAATGGTTTAAGATGGTTTTGTAGAGGAACTTCTCTTCCAAGTGTTGGTAGTTTTTGGAATTCTCTTCTCTTTGAGACTCATTAGCGAGTTGACAAGCACTTTGAGCTGATAGAGGGACTCCAGTATGGAATATTGTCTTTTGGGTACCAGGGTCAAAGATGTTAAAGGATAGATGCAGGGCATTCTGGAAGAGAATGTCTAGAGCTTGTGGTCCACATTGGAATCAATGACGTAGAAAGAAAGAGAAATGAGGTCCATAAAGAAGACCTTATGGAGCTAGATAGGAAATTGAAAAGCAAGTCTCCAAATGATGCTGCTTGGCCTGCTGTGTTCATCCAGCTCCACACAGTAGGCCAAGCAGCATCAGTGGAGCAGGAAAGCTGATGTTTTGGGTCTGGACCCTTCTTCAGAAATGGGGGAGGGGAGGGGGTTTCTGAAATAAATAGAGAGAGAGGGGGAGGTGGATGAACGATGGATAAGGGAACAGATAGGTGGAGAGGAGGCAGGCAGGTTAGAGAGGCAGGGATGGAGCCAGTAGGGGTGAGTGTAGATGGGGAGTTAGGGTGGGGATAGGTCAGTCTGGGGAGGATGGACAGTCCAAGGAGGCGGGATGAGGCTGGTAGGTAGGAGATGGGTGTGGATCTTGAGGTGGGAGGAGTGGATAGGTGGGAGGAAGGACGGACAGATTAGGGAGGCAGGGACGAGCTGGGCTGGTTTTGGCATTTGCTTGGTGCAGGGTGATTTTGAAGCTTGTGAAGTCCACATTGCTACCATTGGGTTGCAGGGTTCTCAAGTGGAATGTGAGATCCTGTTCCTGCAACATTTGGGTGGCATCGTTTTGATCACCCTATTTGATCATGCAAAGTGTAGCAGAAATCTGAAATTCTAATAGCTTGTGTGTATTGGGCATGGAAGTTTCAAGTCTGAGAGAGTTGGATTTAGGTGATGAAAGGGAATCTGGAGAGAAAGGTAGCTTAATGGAAAGGTGGTAATAATCAGCCATGATACAATTTAATGGTTTAAGGGGCTTGATGTGCTGAATGGTTCATTCCTGTTGCAGCAGGAACGGTACATGCAGAGCATCAGTCTAAAGCCAGAGCTGGGTGACCATATCTTGTTGATAATCACTCCTTGCAAATGATTTCTTCCCATCACCAAACTACTCACTTCATTCCCAGATTGTCATTCGAAGCAGTCCGTCTCCTTACCAATACAAAATGTCCATGAGCTGACCCATCAGTTATATAAATGCCACCTCATTTTGTCACATTAATCACACAAGCTCTCCATAAACAACACAATCAATGAAAAAGTTGTCACCATTTAATCAGAGATAATGAGAGCTGCAGATGCTGGAGAATCCGAGATAACAAGGTGTGCAGCTGGATGAACACAGCAGGCCAAGCAGCATCTCAGGAGCACAAAAGCTGACGTTTCGGGCCTTGTCTCTCCATCTTCGGTCCGCCTCCCCCTCTCTCCCTATTTATTCCAGAACCCTCACCCCATCCCCCTCTCTGATGAAGGGCCTAGGCCCAAAACGTCAGCTTTCCTGCTCCTAAAATGCTGCTTGGCCTGCTGTGTCCATCCAGCTCTACACCTTGTTATCACTGTTTAATCAAATGGTGAAAGAAAGGCACATGTTGGTTATGAGCCTGGAATTTTCAAGATTTTTGTGATTTCTAGAAACTGAGGTCTGAGAGGGTCCAACTGCAAACTGCAGCACTTCAACAGCTGCCAGGGGCCTGGTATCATGGTGGGTGATTAGATGAATGGATGGCAAGGGAGCAGGTTTGCTCTCAGCCATGCTTGAGAGAAACATGTACCACTCCTTTTGTGTCATTTTCATTCATGAGACTGCAATTGGAAGATCAGACTTAGGATATCTCTGATACCATTGATAGAATGGGGGGCATATTAGCTTTAGAGACAGGACCCAAGTCCTCAGGCCTACTGGTTACAGCCTCTTGCACAGAGAGTAGAAGAGAAGGAATAGCCTTTGTTGTCATGTGTAGTCAAATGAGTGCAGTGGAAAGTTTGTAATGCTGCCTTTTGGCACCATCTTAGGTACAGAGGACATAGGTAAGATGCTTTTAAGATTACTTTAAGAGTAAAAATAAGTATAAATTAGCATGGGAACAGTTGAAAAACTCCAGAATGATAATAAGTGACACGTAAGTTCCAGTCCATGCCTACTAGCCCCACAGCACGAGGTTATAATGCCTCCATCCAGGACTCGCTCCACCGCCACTCTGGAAATCAGCACGATCGCTCTGCCATGGGACTCGCCCCCACCCCCAACGGCCCCCCAATTCTCTCCACTCTGCCATAGGACTCTGCCTGTTCACTCCACTCCATCATGGGCCCAGCCAGAGGATTGATCACATGCTCCATGTTAGACTGCAGAGCGATGAGTCTTGCAACGGAATGACTCTCATATGTATCGAAATAAAGTGTTTTTAATCTTGGGCATTTCAATGCTCCAAGCAATTATTTGCGATCTTTCTTTTAAAGCTGGTCTCTTGGTGTCTGCATCCCTGTCTTCCTCTTCAGATCTAGCACTTGAGACTTCCCAATGGCCAGAGATCAGCTGCTGTGTCTTTCCTGCAACCGTCAGTTCCTGTTGACCAATGCTGACTATAATTCAGCCTGTGAGGATCTCGCTAATTCGCTCTGTGTTCCATCCATAATATTGATTACTGTACTAGTTACTAAGGGAAGATGAAGTGAGAGGAGGTATTTCTTCACCATGTTGCTTGTCCAGTCCCTTTTGTAGAGCAATTTCAAGTTGTGGTACGGTCCTAGTAAAAAGATAAGATAAAGGGAGCGAAAATCAAAAAGCAAGGGGAAGATTATCCAGCAGCTGCATGAGTTGCAGTGCATACAGTACCAGTTCACCAATTCACTGTACTTGTAATTGCTTTAAAGGAAATAGCAAGAGAAACAAACAGGCATCTTGCTGATCTTGTTCTCTTGCTGTGTAACCTCCAAGGAACATCAAGATTCCTCCTGTACTATTTTCAAGTCTCTTTTTTCCATGATGAGTGAGACAGTGTTCATGTGGAGGCTGGACTTGCCCCAATTTTATCCTGTCCCTTGTGCTGTGAGATAATTTGTCCTTTAGAAACAGGAACAGAGAGTTTGTGTATCATTCCTGTAAAGGTGTGTGGGGCAGCTGTGCATGCTCAGAGAAAAGACAGAAAGAATGATTCCCCATTTATATCCATCTTTCACAACTTCATTACATCCCAGAATACTTTACATCCAAGGAGGAGTTTTGAACTTGCTGCTGTAAGATAGGAAACATGATAGCTAATTTACAGCAAGCTCCCACAAACAATAATAGAATGAATAACCAGACCATCAGTTTACGTGGAACAGTCCCTCTTCCGCACCTACACAGGCCCCAAACCCCACCTCTTCCTCCGTTACATTGATGACTGTATCGGCGCCGCCTCTTGCTCCCCAGAGGAGCTTGAACAGTTCATCCACTTCACCAACACCTTCCACCCCAACCTTCAGTTCAGCTGGGCCATCTCCAGCACATCCCTCACCTTCCTGGACCTTTCAGTCTCCATCTCAGGCAACCAGCTTGTAACTGATGTCCATTTCAAGCCCACCGACTCCCACAGCTACTTAGAATACACCTCCTCCCACCCACCCTCCTGAAAAAATTCCATCCCCTATTCCCAATTCCTCCGCCTCCACCGCATCTGCTCCCAAGATGAGGCATTCCACTCCCGCACATCCCAGATGTCCAAGTCCTTCAAGGACCGCAACTTTCCCCCCACAGTGGTCGAGAACGCCCTTGACCGCATCTCCCGCATTTCCCCCAACACATCCCTCACACCCCGCCCCCACCACAACTGCCTAAAGAGGATCCCCTCGTTCTCACACACCACCCCACCAACCTCCGGATACAACGCATCATCCTCCGACACTTCCGCCATCTACAATCCGACCCCACCACCCAAGACATTTTTCCATCGCCACCCTTGTCTGCTTTCCGGAGAGACCACTCTCTCCGTGACTCCCTTGTTCGCTCCACACTGCCCTCCAACCCCACCACACCCGGCACCTACCCCTGCAACCGCAGGAGATGCTACACTTGCCCCCACACCTCCTCCCTCAGCCCTATCCCAGGCCCCAAGATGACTTTCCACATTAAGCAGAGGTTCACCTGCACATCTGCCAATGTGGTATATTGCATCCACTGTACCCTGTGTGGCTTCCTCTACATTGGGGAAACCAAGCGGAGGCTTGGGGACCGCTTTGCAGAACACCTCCGCTCGGTTCGCAATAAACAACTGCACCTCCCAGTCGCAAACCATTTCCACACCCCCTCCCATTCTTTAGATGACATGTTCATCATGGGCCTCCTGCACTGCCACAATGATGCCACCCGAAGGTTGCAGGAACAGCAACCCATATTCCGCTTGGGAACCCTGCAGCCTAATGGTATCAATGTGGACTTCACCAGCTTCAAAATCTCCCCTTCCCCCACCACATCCCAAAACCAGCCCAGTTCGTCCCCTCCCCCCACTGCACCACACAACCAGCCCAGCTCTACCCCTCCGCCCACTGCATCCCAAAACCAGTCCAACCTGTCTCTGCCTCCCCTGACCTGTTCTTCCTCTCACCCATCCCTTCCTCCCACCCCAAGCCGCACCTCCATCTCCCTACTAACCTCATCCCACCTCCTTGACATGTCCATCTTCCCTGGACTTACCTATCCCCTCCCTACCTCCCCACCTATACTCTCCTCTCTACCTATCTTCTTTTCTCTCCATCTTCGGTCCGCCTCCCCCTCTCTCCCTATTTATTCCAGAACCCTCACCCCATCCCCCTCTCTGATGAAGGGTCTAGGCCCGAAACGTCAGCTTTTGTGCTCCTGAGATGCTGCTGGGCCTGCTGTGTTCATCCAGCCTCACATTTCATCATCAGTTTAAGAAGATGACCCAGTGATAGATGTTGTCCATGCTTCTACAAATTAGAACACTAGAATATATTTCATTCACTCAATGGTGGTTTGTGTTGTGTCAGGTTTTGAGGCTTAGAGTTCTATTCTAAACCTTGGAGAAATTGCTATCCTTGTCTTTTCTGGTAGTGTATGAACAATAATGGTTTTCCCTTCCCTCAGACTGACTGCTGCCTGCCTTTGCTAAGTTTTGAAAAGTCACTTTTTTGCATTATTCTATTAATACTGTTCTTCGTAAGTCCATTTCTCAATAATAAAGTAAACCAACCCTTCACAGTGCCAGGAACCCAGGTTCAATTCCACCCTTGAGTGACAATCTGTGTGTGCTTGGGTTTCCTCTGGGTGCTTCGGTTTCCTCCCACAGTCCAAAGATACGCAGGTTAGGTGGATTGGCCATGCTGAAGGACTCATAATGTTCAGAGATGTGTAGATTAGGTGGGTTCTAGGAGGATGGGTTTGGGGGTGGAATGGTCCAAGGGTTGGTGTGGACTTGTTGGGCCGAAGGGCGTGTTTCCACACTGTAGGGATTCTAATTCTAATTCTAATTCTAATTCTAATTCTAATTCTAATTCTAATTCTAATTCTTCACAGTCTCTTGGACCTGACTGCTGATCTCGCTATTATATCATGATGTAGATCACCACCTCATTCTCATACAGACAAAGCCACAATTTAACAATCATCTCAAGGTGGCTCCTCTGACAAAGCAGCAGCTCTTTAGCATTATTATGGGCTATGATCAATGATTATGAGATACAAAGTTCCAAGTTGGAACCTAGATACACAATCTTCAGACTCAGAGGCAATAAAGCTACCACTGTGCGACAGATAGCACATGGATCCAAAGTGAAAAAGAGACAGCAGAAAAGGCAAAAGGTTTCTTATTGTTTTAGTGATAATGGGAACTGCAGATGCTGGAGAATCCAAGATAATAAAGTGTGAAGCTGGATGAACACAGCAGACCAAGCAGCATCCCAGGAGCACTGAGAGGCCTATAACAGCTGAGTACTTCATTGGACTGAGAAGGAAAGTTGGTCTAGGATTTCTTTATGATTGGGAATGTATGAGGTTCAAGAAAGTTTGGACAGCATAGTTCAGAATGATGTGCTACATATAAAAGCAGTGATAAAGAGTTTGATCCAAGCAAAACAAAAGATGTAGAAGGGTATTGCTATGCCCTTTGTTGTTTGGGTAAAGTTACTGAGTTCCTCCTGGCACCACATCCACATTTTGAACTCATGCTTCTGGTGTTGGCATTCTCAACTTCTGTTATGTCACTTTTCTGACATTAATAGGGGACAGGAGCTTTTCCAGCTCCGTCCAGAACTTAGCCCCATATCAGTGAAACCGGGAGCTCTCACAGGAGATACTCAGCATAGAAAGTTTCAAGAAGTGTGCCAAATACATTTCAAATTAAATGAGTACATCATTTTGGTTGGTGAAAGCTTTCTTTACATAGGTATTGAGCCTACTGAAAAATTCCACCCTCCAAAAGTAGCAACCAAAAATCAACCATTACCAACCTGGAGGCAGCTCGCCCATAATACCTAAGTGAGGTGCAGCCATCAAAATCATTCTGGCCTGCAGTGGCTGAAAACAGGCCTGTACCCACTTTGAGCTGTCAAATTTTCCTTACACGTGAAAATTATCCTCCCTGTATTCATGTCCTAGTAGCCTTTGCTACTGAGAAGTCTCAGCAACATCTTCATGAACCCATGATTTTTTTTTGCATTTTTGTGTCTTCTAGTTGACAGTGGTTAAGACAAGATGATCCAATGAGTTTAGTTTTGCAATATAACGACAACAGCATAAAAACACATAAACCTCCAAGTTTAAGAAGAGAGCTTTCAATGTGCAGATTGCGAGATCCAGACAGGAAGCAACAGCAAGGGAACAAGATTGACTGTCAAACCTGAAGGAATGCTTTTGAACAAAGGACATGGCCTGTCCCCCACTTATAGCAGCAGCCAATCTATTTGGCCTGAAATGTTTTAGGTTGCTTCTGAATGCAGCTGCGGTTCATTGTGTTAGGCACACGCAAGGCCTGCCCTCAGGAACCTACAGCCTTTTGTTATGCAGATACAGCAAGCAGCACAGTCTTCGCTTTTTTTTCAGACAGCAGGAAAGAGAGAGAGAGGAGGGAGGGAGAGAGAGAGAGAAGGGGAAGAGACGTTGTACTCAGCTGACCAACCCCGCTCCAACGTCACATACTAAATGAGACAAAACAAGGGAACAGCTTGGATGCTGAATGCACTCCGCTGCTGCTTTTGTGTTCTCAAGAACCTAGCTGCCTATTTCGGAGAGCAGGTGCTCAGTTAAAATTGCTAACCCCGACAGCACAGCAAATGGCTCTTTGTGTTGCAAGCCTGTTGGTGATTGCCTGGTAAAGCAGGTCCTGTTTGATGACAAACTCGTTTTATTTCTTTTTTTACAGTAACTGCCGTCACATCGGCATTGCATCTGGCTGAACAGACTCGAAAGAGAGATAGAGGGAGACAGAGTGGGACACTCCAAGCCGCAGAAGGAAAACTGTCTTTGTGCCGGCAGTTCCAACGGAACGGAGAGGTGGAACGGTTCAGCAGCTGGACAGCTCCCTGGTGCTCAGCTGCTGGAGAGCGTTCCCTGTGTGTAAGTGTTTGCGTCTATGTTTGTGTCTGAGCTAAAGAGCTCCACACAACGCTCTAGTCCATCCTCACTGCATCTCCCTCCAGAAGACCAACTCCCAGACCATGTCCAGTGTACAGCAAGGGGAAAAGCAGCTCTTCGAAAAGTTCTGGAAGGGGACCTTCAAAGCGGTAGCCACCCCCCGCCCAGAGAGCATCATTGTGGCCAGCATCACAGCCCGGAAGACTCTGAGCAAGTAAGCGCGCATTTTTTATTCATCTCTTTTCTGAGAAGAAAGGTCAGAATGTCGCAGGCCAAGAGAGCATTGGCAGGCTGTTGTAGATTTAATTGACCATCTGCTATGGTAAGGACCAGCCCATGTATTGAAACTGCTCATTCTCGTTAGCTACTGGAAACGCCTGTTGTTATCTTCATAAATCCGGATTCCCTGTCTATTGTGCTGTTTGTGGGAAGCTCAGACTGAGAAGCAATGACACACAGGGGGTGTTGATGAAAAATGTTAGCAAAGAAACAGTGGTCTATCTCATCCTGATAGATAAAAAACTAAGGATTATAAGAAAAAAGGTATCACACTCAGGGAATGATAGTTTTAGGAGAATAAAGTTCATTATTGATTCTTCTCAGACTTGTTACATTTTTAATCTGTAAAAGCTGTATTAGCCCTGAGGTCTTTGGGTTAAACAACAGCCTTTTTAATAGCCACATGGGTCAGATTGTGTACTCTAGAAGCTGGAGTTCAACATTATTTAAATGAAATCACATTAAAGGAAGTCTGGCAAGAACATGCGGCAAGTATTAGTAACTGGATTTCATCAAAAAGGTTTGAGAGTTGAACATCTTGCTGAATGGAAAAAAAATAAGAAACTACATTTCAACTAGTTATATATTCATGCCTGCTTTCGTGTTGCAGTTGAGACCAATTAGACGGTAAAAAGGTGGTACTCTTTATGAGCTGGGATTCATCGGGGTGTTTCAACTATTGTATCATACCAGGCTAACCAGCTGTGATGTACCAAGCTGTTTACAACGTGTCTCCAGTGACAACAACATATAACCATTCATTTCAAATCTAACAACACAGTATGGAGTAACAGCAGACACAGTCAAGTGCTCTTTTTTTTGACAAAATGGGAAACGCATAAAAAAACGCATGAGCGAGAGGGAACAAAATTTGCCTCCACTTTCATTTCAGTTTGGATCTCACTATTAGCTGAGTCTGAGTTATGAGACAGCTCCGATTCCTGGCTGGTTTAATTCTCTTTCACTACCCTACGACCAGGGTAACAGGAAAAGCTCACTGTGAAATATCTGCTGTTGGAAGTAATACTACAAAACACATATCACTTTGCCTATTGTTTGGACTGGATGATAGAGAAGGGTCAGAACATAAAACGGAGATTTTCATGATTCAGTTTGAGATAACCAATAAGAAGTACTCATTAGGGAAATGATTACAGTGAGAAATTGGTCTGTGTTGATATTCTGAGAAATATTGAAGTCCATTCAGAAATCTTCAAGAGTCATCTGGCTCAGCCAGATTAACATTTCTGGTTGATAAGTGTATTGACCAACACGTAGAATATTTCTCATGACACATTCATTATTATTATTTGAAATCTCACCGCAATTAAAACAGGGGAAATGCTAAATCAATATTAATAAGGATGCATGCAGTAAATTCTGTTATGTTGATCTTTCTTTTGTAGCACTGTACAATCAATATATTAGTTGGTGTGTATGTGTGTCGCACTCGTGTTTGTTGTGTTGCTATGTCACTGGAAGTTCATTTGAATCTGCCTGCAGACTCCCTGCAGCACTCAGTTTGGCAATTAGTGCTGGCTCTCCGACCCCCCACTTATATTTCTGACTTAACAGTGACACTGTATTCAGTAGTGCTACAGCTGTCGGATCTCTTCTGCCATTGTATCCACAAGCTGTTTCCTACCAGCCTGGGTTCATTAAAAATTCAGCTTATTTTGCGAGAGGAGGCTTGGGCACACAACAGATGGTTTGCAGACTGATGCTAAGCCTGGCTTTTCTCCTCATCCTCAACAGATACTGGGCAACTTTGATTTGCAGGGAAACTGAACACTTTAGAGGAAAACTTCAGACAAATCTTTTTTTTCTCTAATGAGAGGGGGCCTGCAATGGATCTTATGTAGTGGAGGCCGGACCGGGGTTCACACTATGGATTTATAGAACTAAAACGGACAGGAATTACCAGTCACTTTCCTATCGCTGGAACACGTTGTTCTCACGCATGTATTGTACTTAGATAATTGATGAATTTTAAAATCATGCTCTTTGTCGAAATCTGCACATTTATTATTTTCTGTCCGGCTGCCAAGTTTGTAATATTTGGCACTTTGCTGAGGTATCCGTGAACAGCAGTCATTAGTAACACCCTCAACCCTGCTATGCAGTGACTAAGAAGTGACAGGACGAACTGTTTTTGTGGAATACTGTGTATGTGTATCTCTTTGATATAAAGACAATCGGAACAAGGGTCAGAAGCTGCTTCCCATTTCTAGGCTATACGTCGAGTTGACGCCACAATCTACGAGCTGAATTAGGGTAGAAGGGATTGTACAGGTTGGCTTTGCTCCTGAACGTTGTCAGCCGCAGACTTAACTTTGGAGTGTGAACGTTTCCTGTCAGCTCTATATAAAAAAAATTGTGGCCAACAGGTTTCTTTTTTGCACATTTTCTGCTAAGTTCAGGCTGAGGGTGACACCATGCACTGTGAGAAATGAAGTTGTGCCAATTGGCCTGGGATGATGACCTGATATTATTTGTGCAGTTAGCCCATCTTGTATATCTACATAGCCAAACTCAGAAACTGAATTATACAACACAATACAATACAGCACAGGAACAGGCCAAGCCTGCACTGATTCCTCATCCTCATTTAGAGCCATTACTTACTGCCCAAGTGCAGCATCTATCCGCTGTTCACCTCCTGTGCAAGTGTCTATCAAGATGTATCTCAAACGTTGTTAATGTGCCTGCTTCCATCACTTCCATGAGCAGATCATTCCACATACTAACCACTCCCTGGGTAAAAGAAAAAGTTGCCCCTCAAGTCCTTTTTAAATCTTTCTCCTCTCACCTTAAAAATGACCTCTAGTTTTGAATTCTCCCACCTTAGGGAAGAGATTTTTGCTATTCACTCTATCCATCTCCCTCCTGATTTTATAAACCTCTATAACGTCACCCCTCAACCTCCTATGCTCCAGTGAAAAGAGTCCTAGCCTATTATTACAACTCAAATCTTCTTCACTGTCAATTTTTTATACTGCCAAGTCTTTTATATAAACGACAAACAAAAGTGGACTCAATACTGATCCCTGTGGAACACTGCTCATCACAGGCATCCAGTCTGAAAAATAGCCCCCCACCATCACCCTCTGTCTCCTTCTGTAAAACCAATTTTATATCCAGTTGGCACGTTCACCCTGAATCCTATGTAATCTAGCTTTACAAATAAGTCTATCATGTAGAACGTCACCAAAGGCTTCACTAAAGTCCAAGTAAACAATATCTACAGCTTTGCCCTCATCTATCTTGTTGGTCCCTTTCTCAAAAAACTTAAACAAGTTTGTGAGACATGATTTTCCTCACGCAAAGCTGACTATGCCTAATGGTTCTTTCCTCTCCAAATGCACGTAAATCCTTTCAGAATCACAACTTACCCACCCTATTTAACAGAGATAGTAGGAACTGCCAATGCTGGATTTCATTCAGCTTCACACCATGTTACACCATACTCAACAGTCTACTTGTGGCATTAATCATGATTCACAAAGAATTTCTTCATGTCACCTACTGTGGCAGAAGGCAATCTTATATTTCCTCAACATGTATGGGCTGTAATGTTTGTGTGTTGCAATATTGGAGAAACATCTGCCTAGCTACAACATCAAAAAACATGGAGGCACATAAGCCAGTTTCTTAGGGTGTGAAATTTTTAGTATTCCATTAACTGTTTTGTTTCCACTGATAACATAAGTTATAGAGTTACAGAGTAATATAGGTCAACAGTGAGAAGAGATCAAGATTACGTTGATTGGCATTATCATAACCTAGTTCTGGGTATGCCACGAATGAACTATTTATCATATCACATAGAGTCATACAGCATGGAAACACCCTCTGGTCCAACTAGTTCATGCCAACCATAATCCAAAACTAAAATGGTCCCGTCTGCCTGCGTTTGACCCATATCCCTCCAAACACTTCATGTTTATCTTTGGAGAGAAGCAGAGTTAACATGTCATGTCTTCTACCTTCCAGAGTTCAAATTAAACACATTATTTTAGAACCAAGGTGCTGGAGCTTCATTGTGTGTATTTGTAGCAGTTCTCCATGTGGCTGGTGGTCTGTTACATTGTTACTCAGCATTTGACTGCTCGGTAGCAACAAAAATCTCACCCTGAATGTATATTTACATACTGACTGCTTCCGATTTCTTTATGTATGATACAACAATGCAATGCCACACACTCCCAAATTTTGGATAGCAAGAGGCAGGACATCTACTTTCAGGGTCCTTGCTCCTGAGGAATGTCACCATTGCCTGGTGAAGTTGCTTTGCTGGACCCTCCCAAAATATGCCGTTGAAGGTGAGACTCCCTTTGCCTCCATAAAGTATTGCCCAGGACATTCCTTTAATTGATTCACGGATGTGAATATTGCTAGCATTTGCTTCCCTTCTGTAATTGCCCTTGAACTGAGTTGCTTGCTATGTCATTTTAGGTTAATTAAGAGTCGACCACGTAACTGTGGTTTGGAACTACTTGTAAGTTAGATCATGTAAAGATGGTAAAATACTTTCCCATCAATGATTCTGAGTCAGAGTTTCAAAGCAAGGTACATAACAAGTGCAGCAATAAAACAGGCCATTTATCCAACACATTCTGCATTAGCCTTTTACCATCTACATGAACAAGTGACCCTGATTTGCCATATTTGATCTTGAATGTTGACCTTTGCAAACCAGATTCTTTTATGGTTACATGGTTGTCATTAGGCTAACCTTTTCTTATTTAAGACTTTTGTTGAATTCTACTTTCGCCATCTGCCATGGTGGGATTTGAACCCACATGCCCAGAACAACGACCGATGTTTCTGCTTTACCATTTCAGTGACCTTTGCATTATGCCACCGCCTCACCATGTTCCAATCCTTCTAAGTGAAATCAATCAGTAGCTTACTTGTTGCACATGAAATTCAGCCTCCATTAGGGAAAGAAAATGATTCCACCAGGAAGGCATCAATTCTCTAAATTATCATTATTTAGAAGACACTCGTCATTTCACATCCTGCAGCATCCAGGAGTATGGCATAACACATGTTATGGGCTGAAACTCATATCAGTCTGATTTTGCATCTCCTTGGTTAAGGTCTGAATTCAGTGCATTAATTTAAAAGGAATTTGTTCCTATTTGTCATTTAGATACAATGTGCCTTCACCCCTTCCTTTTGGGAGATCAAGGCCAAAATCTCTTTTTCACGACAGTGCAAACCAATAGCATCTAGTTGAAAACCAAGTTCTTAGCTGACAAAATGAAATAGGTGTAGACATAAGCCACACTTGTTTTATGAATGGAGAAAAAAAATTATCATAACTAAAGAAATAAGTCTGGATTTTAATGCCCAAACATTTCATTTCTTCATGTTAAAAAATGCTTGAAACATGCTTTTCTTCTCTGATGTTCAAAATAGGAACTTTTTGTTTTAAAAAGTGTTTGAGCTTTCGTATCCATATTTGATTATTTATATGTTCACTACAATAATAACATTATTCAAAATGAAGACGAGTATTTTTTTCTTCAATTCACTAATGTTTATATTAAAAACTGTTTTACTGTATTTGGGTCCGGGCAAGGAGTGTTGGGAAAATTATTTAAAATTCTGTTAAGCATGATTTATGTCCAAATTATAGATGAATTATGGGTCATTTTATTATACTGTTTTTGTTGATTAATAACAAAACATGAAATAATATAAGATAAGAAAGTGTGGAGCTGGAGCAGGCCAAGCAGCATCTTTGGAGCACAAAAGCTGACGTTTTGGGCCTAGACCCTTCATCAGAAAAGGGGGATGGGGAGAGGATTCTGAAATAAATAGAGAGAGAGGGGGAGGCGGACCGAAGATGGATAGAGGAGAAGATAGGTGGAGAGGAATGTATGGGTGGGAGGTAGGGAGGGGATAGGTCAGTCCGGGGAGGACGGACAGGTCAGGGGGCGGGATGAGGTTAGTAGGTAGGAAATGGAGGTGCGGCTTGAGATGGGAGGAGGGAATAGGTGAGAGGAAGAACAGGTTAGGGAGGCGGGGACAAGCATGAACCATTTCAACTCCCTCCCATTCCTTATACGACATGTCCATCCTAGGCCTCCTGCAGTGCCATAATGATGCCACCTGAAGGTTGCAGGAACAGCAACTCATATTCCGCTTGGGAGCCCTGCAGCCCAATGGTATCAATGTGAACTTCACAAGCTTCAAAATCTCCCCTCCCCCGACTGCATCCCAAAATCAGTCCCAGCTCATCCCCGCCTCCCTAACCTGTTCTTCCTCTCACCTATCCCCTACTCCCATCTCAAGCCGCACCTCCATTTCCTACCTACTAACCTCATCCCACCCTCTTGACCAGTCTGTCCTCCCCGGACTGACCTATCCCCTCCCTACCTCCCCACCTATACTCTCCTCTCCAACTATCTTCTCCTCCATCCATCTTCAGTCCACCTCCCCCTCTCTCCCTATCTATTTCAGAATCCTCTCCCCATCCCCCTTTTCTGCTGAAGGGTCTAGGCCCGAAACATCAGCTTTTGTGCTCCTAAGATGCTGCTTGGCCTGCTGTGTTCATCCAGCTCCACACTTTGTTATCTCGGATTCTCCAGTATCTGCAGTTCCCATTATCTCATGAAATAATATAAACTGTGTCAAAACATATCTCTTTCATATCATTAGAATGGTACGTACACAGAAAGAACATTCACAAATGATTGCCAAAATATAACCACAATTCCTTGGCTAGGTACTTAAGAGAGAGAAACTAGAACATAGGGATTGGTGAGTCGATGGTTACAGAGCAAATGGGAGAAATGGGAGAAAACGCAACAACAGTTTAAGAAGGAGAGGTACAAAATATGAGAAAAACACTATGACTCCATCTCTATCAAAGACTGTGGAAGTTGGACAGCCATGACCACCAGGATTGCCATACCAAGCACTAGAAGGATAATCCCCATTACTCATTTCCTTCCTCAACGATTTACTAAAATGGTACAAGAGGAGCCTAAGGACCAGAAAAACCCATTGGTCCCAATCCACTAGGCTACTATTCAACTATACCTTGAAATCTCTAATGCTTGAAGTAGACTGGTCCAAAGACTAGCACTGGAAATGTTACTGTTCCTAATTTATATCAATTATACGGATTCAGAGATTCAATGCAAGGTATATAGAAGGTGCAACAATGAAACAGCCATTTGGCACACACATTCTTCATTGAATTTTTACCAGCTACACGAACAAATGACCCTAATCAGATTTGCCTGTCCAGCACTCATATCCTTTGATCCATTTTGTCTTCATCCACTTATGAAATCTGATCATGAATATTGACATGGATTCTGCATTATGCTCTAACTCTGGAAATGAATCTCACAAAGTAACATCTCTCTGTCTCTAAAGATGCTTCTCCTGACCCCTGTTCCAAGTATTTTGCGTTTATCGAAAGGATGAACAAATCACAGGAGTTAGTTTCTTGAACTTCTTCACAGTTCAGTGAAATTGTAGTTGAACTGTGATCTCTAACCATGGATCAATAGCTGCCCATTTTAGACTCATCTGATCCTGTATCATCTTTCTATAACTTCGCAATTTATATCTGTGTTTCTTTTTAACAAACAGAATCTTAGTGAAATTGTATTGAAATCTTTTGCAACCATCCATATTCTGTCTCTCATCTAGATGATTATATGAAGTTTTGTTGTGAGTCAGCATTTTATATTTTATACTTCTGGTGGAAAAACCAAGAATTCCAATAGTTTTTACTGCCTTATCAATCCAATAATAATTTTGAGGCTCTCAGCCAGGTCACTAAGTTGTACCAAACTGGAAGTCGAAAAATACTGAGTCAGAATCAACAGTGAGAATCCAAGGTGAAGAGCTGGCTAAACTCTGTGAATGGAAAAACCAGTTACAAGTGAAGTACAATACAAGATGTGAATGTAAGATGCTACACATTAAAAAATAAAGCATAACTCCACATGAATGCAAACATAGTTAAACTGAAGGGCAATATGTGTGGATATTAATAGGTACAGCACTTAACATGTCACATCACTGTCGAGCTGCAATCAATGAAGCAAACAGAAGGCTGAACTGTTTTGAGATAATCAGTAGAGCATAATTTAGAATACGGTTCACTGAAATATTATAATTTGGCAGATAAGTTATAGCTTCCTCCATCTCAATGTTGGTAAAATCAAAGTCATTCTTTCTGACATTTGCGTCAATAGATGTATTTTGTTTGTGTCATAGCTCTCCCTGACATACTGAGCTAATTCACCTCCGCGTCCTCTAAAAAACAGTTTGAATCTATTCTATCCAGTCTGATATTCCAGAAAAAATACATACAGATTATACGTACAAGAAATGTATAGTATGTACCAATCTCACAATCCTTGAAAACCAATGTTGTCATTAAAAAAACCAACTGAAAGATGCATGCCAATATTATCTAGCTAAATTTCTCCAATTCTACCTGATTCATGCTCTCACTGCAACTTGTTGTCACAGCTACCAAATCAATACATTTGAGATTGTTCTCTCATTTTTACCAATTTTATATTTTAAACATACCAAGCACTTCAGCTCTCTAAGTCACATGCTATTGAATTATCTCTTGCACTGGGCAATGTTATATTTTGTTGTGTCAATGTCAACACTCTCATTTTATTCATGAACCTGAATCAGATAGACAAGGTGCCTCAGTGTTCTAACAATGCGCATTCATTCATTCATAAAGGAGAGGAGTGTCTCCGACTTGTCAGTGTGTCATCTTCATTTTCCACACCTGCCTTTTAAGGAAGATGGAGAATTTCCACTAAATAATGTCTGAAATAAACTGAGATGGTCAATCAATTAAAGATAAATGGCAGAAAGAATCCTTTCATCCTGTTCTTCAGGGCTGCACTCAAACTTAGGTCCCAAATGTATGAAGTCAGCTTGCCAAGATCTTAGCTCCATAATTTCAAGTGTTACTAAAACTAGAAAAATAAATATGCATACAAGAACTTACTTATTCTGATACATGAAAAACAAGGCCAAAATTCTGTCAAATTGTTTTATTTTGAGAGCTAAATATTAAGGATGAAATCTAACCCTAAATACTGAAACAAACTGATTATAGTATCAGTAAAATTTAAGTCGGCTTGTTTGGCTTGTACTCCCAACAGCATATTATTTTGTCAGAATATGTTATTAAAGAATTTATTAAAACTGAGGGCCCTGTACATTATATTTCTAGTAGTTTGCTTTTAGAAGCTATTACTTTGATTTCCAAATGTGATCCTGGGGTTTAATTCTTGTTAATTTAACAGGCAGAGGTATAAATTTTTAATCTTTGTCGGTGTAGGCATGACATTTCTTGAACTTGAGGCAATATGGGATACAGGAAATATTTTAGCCCATAGCGATCAGGTGTCAGCACACACTTTGTTGCTGCTGAGTAGTCTTGTGAGAATTTGCTTCTAACTGGCTGGAGATCTACAGTTCATGAGGACCAGAGTCCTTGGCACTCATTAATAGATACATTTGAGTACCTTGCTGCACACAGAAAATACTGATGGAGTTTAATCCGGGCGACAGAGATCTCAAACATCAACATTGAGAATAACTTTGTGTCACCTGCTTTGGGGAAACCCATTGTACTAAATGGCATTCAGGCCCTTATGTTACCTGGGCTGGGACTTCCCAGGGATCAGGAGCCCCGGGGATGAAAATTCCCCTTTTTTGACAACTGCTGGTCAAGTTGAAGCTTGACATCAGATATGGACTCAAGCCACAGATGAAATGGGATCGTGGATCGAGATCACGGGCTAGGGGAAGAGTGGTAGTGGGGGAACGGTGAGTAGGATGGGACTGAGTCTCAGTGGTTCTCCTGGCCTCAGCCTGGTCCATAGTTCAGTCACTGAGGATGTTTGGCCTCGGGTCCAGGTCCCCAGGAGCCTACAAGAAGATTTGACAAGTTTGTTGTACAATATTAATTGCCAATATAAGGACCTTAATTGACACTGGGAGTGGGAAGGCCTTCCAGCCCGGGGCGTAATAAGGACAGGTGCACCATCTTGCATTCTCTCGCCTTTACCTTTACTAATTGTAATGAATCTATTGAAGACTTAAATTTCACAGGACATTGCATACACACACACACACACACACACACACACACACACAGACACACACACACACACACATGCACACATGCACACACGCACACACGCACACACACTCACAATACTCCAATAGTAAGTTGGACGATTCTGCTTTTTACGTAGTAAAATTGTTAACAGTAAAATGTGGTCATGGAAGTGCTGCATGAAATAATTGTGGAATGTCAGTCAGGTCTTTTGGCTTTTGTCTCACTTCAATATAAAACAAACTCTAAAGTGCAACATTAAGTTTTCAACATTTCTTCTTAAATAAAAAAAAAATGCTGTTTTTGCCCAAACGATGCATTGAGGAAATCGCCTTTTCAGAAAAGCAGTGTTCTGCATCATACATTTCTTTGATTTGTTCGTGAGCAAAAAATGGCATGAATACACAAACACTCTTCTGCTTTCCATTGAAAGTAAACCTCAGGCTCCAAGGCAGGCAAACTTCATTGGTTGCATAATTACATAATCCTTTTGTCGAATATGTAAACAAGACCATACCTTGAAAAAGTCATTAGGTGTAAAAAAAGGCCATAATCTTTTATAGCCTAAGACCACCTACCTTCCTTTTCACAATATCCCACCAATTTTTCTCTGTTCAGCCACCTACTTGTCTCCTGAACCCAACATATCAATTTCCTGGAGCATGTCATGGTAACGTGGTCCACAAGAGAACCACAGTATAGTTGGATTCCTCAGAATGACCCCTCTTCTGTCTAGCTTTTTATTTCTTAACTTTTTTCCCTGCTATTAAAATTACTGATCAACTTGCAGATATTGTCTTTGTCAGACTCTTTCATAATTCTAAAAGCATCAACCAAATAATCTCAAACTCTCTCTCCCAAAGAAAATAGAGCTGAACTTCTTATGACCTTTCCTCATCACTGCATAATATACTTTGTACATCTATGCTATGGTGGGGATGCCACCAGTTTTGGAGCAAGCCTGTAAATTATAAGCCACTGTCAAGGTTCGTGGAGCTTTATTGAAGGACAGGATATTGTTTATAAATAACCTGAATGAGATTTTCTACAGTCACATACAGAATCACTGGCAAACTGTACAGCTTTGATCCGGTGTTTGAATCTTCCCTGACATAACACTGGAAATCATTTACAAGAATAGACTATAATTACATTTCAAATTCGGACAAGTGGAGATTATGAAGTTCTTGGCATTTTCAGCTTTATACTGCAGCACCTTTTGTGAACAAACAGCTGTTCGGTACCTGTTACTGGTGAAGGTAAATGGGGTCAAACTCTAAAATTTGATGTACAAAGTAATAGGACACAAAGTCATATATCTGCACTGATTTTATAGATTGTCAGACACTATCATCTCTTTTTGCCGTAAAAATATAAAACATAAAAATTAAATTCCAAGCAATTTCTCCACTGTATTGGGAATACTGTAATATCCACTTACCGTAACATATTTTAAAATTACTTCCTTTAAGCGCTATCTGAATGATAATTCCATAATTCAGATTCAATGAGCTTTACAGTGAAATGTACTTACACCATTTCTACTTCGTTGCTATATAATCAAACCTTTTGTGTTTGAACTGTTGAGGGTTGTAAAATGAGATCAAATTGTATATCTGTTTTCAAAACAATCTGAATGTGATTATTGAATCAAATGATACAAGTTTACTCTACTTTAATCATCTGAGTATTTGCTCAAATAGTTTTAGCAGTTGTCTCAGCAGTTGGAGTATTACAGTCAGCATGCAGTCTCCTCAGGCTGCAAAGACAGTGGGGTATAAATATGGCCTGGTGAGTTGCAACATGGGAAATCGTGAATTGGCAACCCATAGCAAACACAGCACAAATTTATTTTCCCATTTATATGCCTGATTAACACATCTTCCCAAGCCTAATTTAAACCTAAGTAAATCAAATAGATTACCGGCTGGCATTTTCCACGAACCCAAGCTATGTGGATCTGGGAGCCAGCTGTGAGAACGTCCATATTTACTCATTGAGATACTCAAAGGCAACCACATCCATGTAACAGAGATAATTGGAACTGCAGATGCTGGAGAATCCAAGGTAATGAGGTGTGGAGCTGGATGAACACAGCAGGCCAAGCAGCATCTAGGCCCAAAACATCGGCTTTCCTGCTCCTAAGATGTTGCTTAGCCTGCTGTGTTCGTCCAGCTCTACACCTTGTTATCTCACATCCATGTAACCACTGCTCCACAGGCAGCAATACCTTCAGGTGAACAGGGCAATTTCCTCAACGCATTGACATTAGTGAACCAGACTGGCTTTTCCTGACAATCAGCAATGGGTTCATGGTCATCATTAGGTTCCTAATTCCAGATACTTTATGTATTCAAATTCCACCATCTGCCGTGGCAGGATTCAAATCCAGGTCCCCAGAACGTTATCTGGGTCTTTGGATTAACAGTCCAGTGATGATACCACTAGGCTGTTGCCTCCCCGAGACAGGAAGCACTGTTTTGCTTCCTAGAAGGATGCACTATGCTGCACAGAGCTAAAAACACCCTTAAAAAAATGTCCCTTTTGTGATGTTGAGGCTTTGAATTTAATAGGCTTTGAAATAATCAAAGAATCCCCACAGTGTAGGAAGAGGCCTTTGGTGCATCGTGTCTGCACCTACCTTATCCCTGTAACCTTGCATTTCCCATGGCTAACGTACACATCCCTAGACACTACTGGGAACTTAGCATGATCAATCCACCTAACCTTCGCATCTTTGGACTGAGACAAAATCGGAGCACCAGGTGGAAACCCACATAGACACAAAGAGAACGTGCAAACTCCACACAGACAGTCACAGAAGGCTGGAATTGAGCCCAAGTCCCTAGTGCTGTGAGGCAGCAGTACAAACTGAGCCACTGTGTTACCCTGTGGTCCTTTGTAACAGGCCTGGCCTGTCATAACCTCTACCTTGAAGAGACTTTGTCTTGATTTCTAACTTGCAGATTTTTACAGCAGAAATATCATTTTAACACAAACTTGCTTCAAAATCTCCAAAATCGAATGGTGCATTAACACTATTTAAACCTGTCAATTACTACATAACCATTTTATTGTTGCTCTATATTGCTGGGTCTTTGTCAATCAATCAGGGAGGGTAATATCCAATGGATTCCCTTCATTGGTGTGAAGTTCACCTTGAACTGCTGGTTACAATGTACGGTCAGGTTCATATGTCTCTCTGCCTTTCACCTTCGATTTAAATTCTATGTTGTAGACATGCTTGCTGAGCTGGTGTGTTTGGTTGCAGACATTTCATCATCCTGCTAGGTAACATTGCCAGTACGTTTCTGGTGAAACAGAACAGAACACCAACCTGAGCTACAAATCTTCTCAAAAACTTCAATTTGTGTGTTTTTACCACTGCAGCTGATTGAAAAATCTTATGTAAGAATGTCTCTGATCATTTAAGTAAAATAATAAAGCTGAGCTAAGTTCAAAGGGTGCATCAAATTGGAGATTTTAGATCATTGGAGACTTGGGCATTATTCATTCAGAAACATTTGCCTGATCTCAAGTATAACACTGTCAAATACAAGCATAAAATGAAACAACACACAAGAAGCTTGACACTTTCTAGGATAAGCCATATAACAGAAACCCATTGAGCAGCTTAAACATTCATCCATTTTATCAACAGAATGTACTTGCAGCAACTCATCAAGACTTCCTCAGATGGAGGAAGAATGATAGGCACATGGATGATAGTAAAATGTCAGGTATGAAGGGTAGTTTGGTCGTAGACCAGGATAATAGGTTGGCGCAACATTATGGGCCGAAGGGCCTGTTCTGTGCTGTACTGTTCTATGTTCTATGTTCAATGTTCTATGAAGCGCCTTCTAAACCTGCAAACTCTACCACCCAGCAGCCACGACACACCACACAGCTTTCAGGTTTCCCTCCAAAGCCCATTCTACCCACAGCTGAACATTAAAGGTCATATTTTCATCATCACTGATACAAAGTGAGGAACTCTCTACATAGCATCAGAGTTTGGTTAGGGGTACATTGAACACATAGACTGCCAATGATCAAGAAAACAGCACACCACGACCTTCTCAAGAGCAATTAGGTATGGGCAATGACCACTGATCATGGCACCCAAAATTCCAGTATGTCTTCTAAAATATGAAAATAAAATTGGGATGTTATAAACCTTCTTTTTAAATGAATATATTCCTTTGTGAATATAGGTTGAATGACAGAGTTTATCTAAATGACCTTTATTTTAAGGCCTGAAAATCTAATTGCTATGAAGTAAGCATAAGTCTAAGGTACTTGGTTTTACAATTATTTGATGAAGGATCATTACATTTTAAAATGTACTTGAGAGTTTCATATTGTAGTTCAGAATTGTGTAATATTTTAAAATTGAGTTGCATGCTGAATGAAGTGCGACATCCGCAGTGCAACATATCTGAATTCTGAATACCTTTTATTTTCAACATATTAACTGAGACTTCACCATTCATCAAATAATAACTAGCTGTGAATATTCTGCCTGGGATTTAATCTTCTTCTTGTAGATACTTAATAATTTTATGATAGGACAATAGAATTGGCTTTATGAAAGAGTTAAGGGAATCAAGTTCTCCCGCAGTTTGAATATGAAATGCTGCAACCATTTGCACATGGATTAAAGAGCTGTGTTTCACTGGTCCAAACCACAGTTCAGGTGACACAAGCAAAAGGTCAGTAAGAAAATCTTCTGCTTCTTGCTTCTTAATACAGAGCAAAAGTATTCACAGTTATGCAGTGTCTAGACTTGATCTAGTTTATGGAAGAACAATTCTTTAGATTTTGCCCAAATCCAGTCATGCCCGAAGACAACCCTTTGACAGTACTCTAAATGATCAAAGAATGTTTTAAGTAGATTGAGCCTCCATTAAAGTATTTATGCAGTCTTCATATAATATTGGTAAACATTTGTGATATGGATCAAATGACATTCAATTTTTGAAGCACTTCTATGTTTCCTTCAAAAAGAAAGCCTGTGATCAAAGTATAATTGGTTAGTAATGGAACTAAAATGATCATCATAACTGAAATATAATATCTCCTATTATTGAAGACAAGACTGGAGAGTCCATTTCCTCAACGCAAATGTATGATGAAATGTTTATAAATGCGTTCGCAATTTTGTTCCTCATATTACACAAAATAAATCCTTCATCATTCCAGTTTAGATGGGGATACGCTTGCCAGAGTATGACCATACTTTTAAGAATAGCCTTTTAATCTGCAAGAGGGAGAGAGAGGGGAGAATTAGCAGGCGATAAAGATACTTACATTGTATAAAGTCAAAGGGCTGTTGCTGTGGCTTATGTCAGCATGAAGTGCTTGCTGATCAGCACATCTTGAAAGCTGCAACTGCATTCAAGTCAGATGGATGATAATGCTGGCTGCATTTGGGCAGAAGGATAGTTAAGATGATCTGAGTTGGAATTTGCATAAGGCTGATGATTGTTGACCTCCCTGTTCCTCACATCACTTCCCTGCTGCTCAAGCTTGCTATCATCTTCATTGTAATCATTCGCCTGGGACCAATCAAGCAGATGGCACATTCCAAGCTACACAAGATGATTTCCTGCATTGGGTCCGCCGAGACAGGCTAGTGACATTGCATTGTAAAATCATGGCCCTGTATTGTGCAGCTTTTTCTTCCCTTTGCAAGTTTTGTTCCCTTTTTTGCAAAAATTAGCACTGATGCCTGAATAATAGATTTCTAAAGATTTAAGGAGAATACAGATTTAGTGTGAGGACAATTCTTCAGAAGGAATGCATTACCCAAACACTCGCTGTTGTGCATTGCACAGAGATAAGACTAACAGAGAGCTGCTTGCTAGCAGCCATTGCTGAGCAATTTTTATTACACCTCCCCAACACAACGATCAGCAGAGATGCCAATGTAATAAAATTCATGGCTACTTTAAATATTAATTGCTTGGTCATGGGGTAAAGCAAAGATCCTGCTTCTCTTAGACCTGTCTGTCGTGTTCAGTCATGGAGTTGAAAGCATTGATATAAGATGAGGAACAGTTCCCCTGTCCTTCTAGTTGGACATACCTTCCTTGTAAAATATGAAAGATCTTAGGGAAAGCTATTTATATGTATGAGCTGATAAAAAAAAATCTTTGTTCTGTGCTGATCTGGACAAATCTAATAGGGTGTTGTGTCAGTCTAATGTTACATTCCTACAGGTCCAATATCAACCTGATAACAGATCTGTTGCCTACTGATCAGCATCATTTGGAGAGGTTTCCACCTCTGTACATTTGGTGACTAACATGCATGAATAGCTTTTTCAGAAGAAAATGTTGAAAATTACAAAATGTAAAACACAATACCGGATTAAAAATGATTGGCAGATTTGAATAAATACCTTGGTAACAACTGGATGCAGTTTCAAATTCATATCCCTTCCACATATTCTCTGAAGATAATGTACGTGAAAATTAATTTCAGTATGAATATCACTGTAATTCTACAATTTATACTTACCAAAATAATTTGTAGAATCAAGCTTCACTTGTCATTACATTCAGAAAACAGCAGCAGTACTGCAGAACCTTCAGTATAAGAATGGTGCTTGAGAATTCTGCCAATTAATTTTTTTTTGATCACCTTACTGACAGCAAAAAGTATGACAGATTTTTTTGTGTCGGATGGCAATTCACTGTTAAATCCTTCCTTGGCAAAATACTGTTTCTTTGATGCTATTTTGACGGGAGTTCTGCTCACTGAGTGCTCCTTCTTCAACCTATGTTTCAAAAATCATAATCGCCCCCTACAGTGCAAAGCTACTGCAATGCATTGAACTGGAGATTTTGCTGGTGCCTGAGTAAAGGACTTAGTAAAGTAACGATGATCAAGAGGTTGAACTTACAGCGCAAGTTGTTTTGTGAGCTATTTTTAATAAAGACAACTACACCTCTCCATCTCCTCGGTTTCTTTTTGTGGTTGATATATAATTACGCATTGGGTTTTGACAATAGGAGAGCATGATGGATACAGCCTTGAAATTTTTCATCAGCTTACATATGATGTTAACAACAGGTGGGTGGAAGAATCTTGTTCTGCCATGGATGTCCTTAATAGCTTAAAGCAAAAAAAAATGCATCTGTTGCATTTGCAGGAAACAGAGCATTAATGGAGCCTTAGCTCTTCCACTTTCTCTGGAAAGGACTGTCTGTGTGACAGGATCAGCTTGGTGTTAAGCTGATCAGAAGTCCTAGTTTGGCATTGCAATCGTTGCCAAGTTTGGAGAAGTCAGCGGGCTGAGAATGCACATGTTTCAGGGCCTCTGTTGCTCTGAGCATGTTTCTTGGCCAGCTCAACATTTGTATCTTTTCAGCAAAAGGTAAGTCGCATTGAGTTTGGCACTAAATCTTGCTGCAAGGGTGAGTGTGAGTTTTCTTGCCTTATCAAGCTCTTCGCTCCAATTGCCTTCTGCACTCTTGCAAAGAGGATCATGCCCTATTTCAGCCCCATCGTATCATATGCCATTCCAGGAGCGACTTGTCACTCATCAGTGTTCACCAGTATCGTTGGCGCCTGTGCCATCTTTAAAAGCCTGTTGTGCTCCTGGGCAAGCACTGTCAGTCCAGAGCTGCCCTGCATGGTTCCTGATATCTGCTCTGGACATACCAATTGGAGGAAATTGGCAGCCCCAACTTGTGGGCAGGGTGCTGCTGAATGGGGTGGCACAGATTTAAGTCTTTCTCATGACCCAGGAGCAGAAATGGAGGCAATGACAGCAGACCATGCCAGCCTACTAAGAGATCGCCCCCTGGGTAATGCAGTCTTGAGGAGTGCCCAACATTGTAGGTTGAGGCCAGTGTCCTTCTACATGCCAGTGCAAGTGCCAGTTTTTCCTCTCTGACATCTCACACTCACTCTATCTCTGCCACGGCACACTCTATCCATCAAGGTTCATGCTCTATCACTTTCATTAATGTCTGCTCAGCCTCACCCACCCCAAATTGTGACTGCACTAATTCTGCACTGCCCTCTGCACTGCCTACTCACTCACTCAGGAAACCTCCCCACCTGCACCAATAGTAACAGCTGTACCACCCACTTTCTTCTTCCATATTATATGCTTCTCTCTCATTCAATGAGGTAAAGAGCCCAAGATAGGACAGGAAGAGTTGATGTGCTGCCTACGATTTTGCTCCTCATCCTTTATGAGCAGAGGATCCTGACTCTTACTGCCATGGACAGGCTCTAGACTGCTAGCAGAGGCTGTGCTTGAGGATCCCTGAATGAAGACTAACATCCTTGACTGAACTAGGGCCTGCTGACAACTGTGGCAAGCTCCCAGTTTCTGTAGCTGTACTAAATAGCATAGTAAGACAGTAGTAATCTGAAGAAAGGTCCAGACTCAAAACATCAGCTCTCCTGCTCCTCTGATGCTCCCTGGCTACTGTGTTCATCCAGCTCCATGCCTTGTTATCTCAGACTCCAGCATCGGCAGTTCCTACTATTTCTGAGTAGTATGGCCCAGCACCTTTCAAACCCGCAACCACTTCCATCTAGAAGAATAAGGATAACAGATACATGGGAACACTACTATTTGCAAGCTCCCCTCCAAGCCACTCACCCTCCTGACTTAAAAATATATCGATGTTCCTTCAGTATCGCTAGGTTAACATCCTGGAATTCCCTCCTTAATAGCATCGTGGGTCAAACCACAGCAAATGGAGTGCAGCAATTCAAGAAGGCAACTCACATCCATTTTCTCAAAGCAACTAGGGATGGGCAATAAATGCTGGCCCAGCGACAGCCACGTCCCTTGAGAGATTGAAAGAATTATCTCTAGCTGAGTGGCCAAAGTGCAAAAAGGCAAAGAAAGACAAGGCAGGATGCTGTGAGTATCTAGCCAGGGTCAGAGTGAATGAGCACTATGGCAGCAATAGAACAGGCCAGGCATGTAGCCTGGTCCAGTCCATGAGGGTGTGTCCCTGAGCACACAGTGTCCTTGCTGCAGCACTACAATGAGAGTTACCAGTGTAGCCCAAGGTGCAACAATGACGTGCAGAAGCATCCTGTTACTGGTTCGGAGATGTGCCACTAGGATTCTTACAGCCTGGCATATTATACATGCCAATGTCCATCAATGTTGGGTGCATGGGGCTTGTGTCCAACAGCGGTGCAAGCATGAAGGTCTTATGGAAAAAGAGGCAAGTTGAACCCACCAAGAGTCTGCTCTGGTTTCCAAGTTGTATTTTCCCAATGACTAGAACCATCTGGGTCACTAATGCCCTTTAGGGAAGGAAACTGCCATTCTTACCTGGTCTGGCCTACATGTGACTCCAGACCCACAGCAATGTGGTTGATTCATTACCACCCTCTGGGCCATTAGGGATGGGCAATAAATGCTGCCCTAGCCAGTGACACCTTCATCTGGTGAATGAATAAAAAAGAACTTTGTACAGCGAGTTTGCAAGATCATAGCTGGTGGCAAATCGGACTATTAACAAACTGCTCACCGAGCAATGAGGAGTATTAATCAAGATATCCCACACCTTAGTGAGAATCTCACCACTCTGCTTGAGCAAACAGGGCAAACTGCGGCAGATGATCTCAATGTCCCGATGACCATCTCATCCAATTCTACCGCTCATCTCATCTTAGCCCATGTTGCTCAGAGGCAGGTAAGATTCTGCCCTTAGCTTCTGCTTGTCTCTTCTGTATGCTTTTTCAAACTATCAGCCTTGGGAGGTCATTGCTGTCAGTGAGTGTTCCCAGTTGTCAGTTAATTCATACCTTGCTTGCTGGCATCTTTGTAGCAAAGTTATTGATGATCTGCAGATTATGACCCAGTGATCAATTCACTGAACACTGGGTCTCTGAATTTATATCTGTTATCCATTTGCTGAACAAAGCTGGGCCAGTGCAGAAGTGGTTTGCATTGTGTGGATCTTTTTGATGCATGACCAGTTGCAATGAGCTGGCCATATTATCTGTGTATCCACACAAGACTCCCAGTGCTCTACTCCAAGCTCTGCAATGGTAAGTGATCACTAGGACAGCAGAGGGGATGCTGCAAGGACACGCTGAAACTGTCACCGAACAAATGCACGCCAACACGTGGCAGTCACTTGCCCTGGAACACACAAACTGAAGAAGCATCTGTGAAGGTGCTAACCATTTTGGGTGTCACTGATTAGAGTACATAGAGGCCAAAAACAGGCAGCAAAAATAATGTGCAGGATCTGGAGGGTTCACCATCCCAACTCATGCACCACCTACCCTTCCCTGTGACATCATCTGCGGCTCCAGGATCGGACTATTCAGCCTCTACCTCATTACCCCCTCCCCAAGAATGGAAGCAAGTCACACTCGACCTTCAGACACCGCCAAAGACAGAACGAAGCTGACATTGCAAAGAGTGTACACTGATGGAGTTTGCATGTTGCAGGAGCTCTGAATGAGTGTCCTTACACTGCCAGCAATACTGAGGGTACGCCTGAAACAGGAAAAGTGAAAACTGTTCATTCCTTTCCCCTGCCTATTGCATGTTGGCCAGGTCTCACCACTGTAGAGGAGTGCACAGAGGATACCGTACTGAATTGACTTGCAGTTTGTTATTCCCAGTCAAGTTGTTGTTGTTCCACACTCACTCACTCAGTTAGGCAATATAGCTGTGATAATGGGAACTGCAGATGCTGGAGAATCCAAGATAATGAAATGTGAGGCTGGATGAGCACAGCAGGCCCAGCAGCATCTCAGGAGCACAAAAGCTGACGTTTCGGGCCTAGAAGGGTCTGTGTCTCCCTGATGCTGATGGTCAAACCAACACTTTAGTGACATGAGAGAATATATACACTTGCTGCTTCGGCTTTCTCTCAAGGATGTAAACATGCCAAAGAGAGTTAGTGCCAGAATACAATTCTGATGGACCCATCAAAGATCTCAGTAGATTCCAAAGTTTCCCTATCAAAGCTGATCCAGCCCATGGAGATGGTAAGTGTAAATCACATTAAGCTGCTTCAGTGCATGATCAGCCTTCTCCAAAAGCTTACTGGACATGCCTCT
This sequence comes from Stegostoma tigrinum, assembly GCF_030684315.1. Taxonomy (NCBI): domain Eukaryota; kingdom Metazoa; phylum Chordata; class Chondrichthyes; order Orectolobiformes; family Stegostomatidae; genus Stegostoma; species Stegostoma tigrinum. The sequence continues at coordinate 36,256,726 of NC_081379.1, forward strand.
GTTTGCACAGTTAATGTCCTGCTGTGATCAGTGAAGGGAATATATAGTGATCTCCTTTGTTCACAGCATCTCTCTTGCAGCTTCCAGAAAATGCTGGGATTTGGGTAAATGTCTTCAGTCAAGATCTGTAACCTGGCAAATACAATATGGGCAAATCCTTTTCCAATCACACTCGCCTGGATAGTTGTTGCAGTTGTCCTTGTTCTCATAGAGGGTCACAACCTTTGCATTACACATATCCTGTAACATTAGGCCATTCCCCCAGCAGAGATCGCTTTTTTGATCTTTTCATTTATGATCCTGACTTTCTCAATGTCAAAGGAAGTCTAGATTTTTTGGTGCTGTTGTAATCTGTGGTGTCTGATGCACCACTTAGCTGTTGCTTAGACCTAAAACAGCTGTTAGTGCATTCTGTACTTTCTTGCTCTTATAATTAATTAGAGCACATCACTTGAACTCAGTGATCGGTTCCATCTCAGTGGCATCTGTCTCAAACCAGTCAGCATTTTTTTCACTCTTGCTTCCCATGATGTGAGAGTGTGGTATTGTAGATGGTTTCAGAAAGTATGTTCCATTTAATCTGCACACTGGGTGAGATCGCTGTTCAATAAAGCCACAGAACTGTGTTTTGTTAACCTGGGTATAGCTGTTGTCAGGTTAAATTGTTACACCTGATTGTTGGACACTTGAGCTGAGAAGTGACTGCAGGCGGTACCCAGAAACAAAAACAGAAGTTGCTGGATAAGACCAGCAGGTCTGGCAGCATCTGTGAAGAGAAATCAGAGTCACTGTTTCGGGTCCAATGACCCTTCCTCAGAACCCGTTGTGGCTAGGAAATTGTCAGTTTATATGCAGAAGGTAGGTGGTTAGAAATAAATGATGGGGAAAAGGTGGGGATAGAGACCAAAGAGAGAGAAGAACAGTTGGACAGACAAAGGAGTGGATAACAATCTGGCTAGAAGAGAGAATTGCTGTTAATTAGTGGCTAATAATGGGTTGTGTGCAATGGCAAGCTATGTGATAACAAGACCCAGGGTTGGGGGATAGGTCATGGGAGAGTTCAGGCCCTAAAATTATTGAATTCTATTGAGTCCGGGGGGGGGGGAGGTGGGGGGAGTGAGGGGGGCTGTGGTTGCAGGGTCCCAAGTGGAAAATGAGGTGTTGTCTTTCCAGCTTGTGTTCATCTTCATTGGAACGTGGCATGAAACCTGAGACAGAGGTGTTGGCCAGGGAATAGGATGGCGTGTTAAAGTGGCAAGCAACTTGAAGCTCAGGGTCTTTTTTGTGAGCAGATCATAGATGTTCTGTGAAGTGGTCACCCAGACTCTGCTTCATTTCCCCAATGTAGAGGAGACCACACTGTGAGCAGCGAATGCCTTAGACTAGATTCTGGGAAGTGCAGGTAAAGCATTGTTTCATCTGGAAGGTATGTTTGGGCTCTTGGATACTGGGGATGGAGGAGCTAAATGGGCAGGTGTTACACCTTTATTGGTTGCAGGAGAAGGTGCTGTGTTGTGGGGGTATGTTGAGCGTGAAAGAAGTATGGACCAGTGTGTCTGGAGAGAACAGTCCCTGCAGAATGTGGAGAATGGAGCGAAGAGGAATGTGTGTCTAGTAGTGGCATCTTGCTAGAGGTAGCAGAAATGGCACCTGATGATCTTCTGGATGTGGATGCTGGTAGGACGGTAGATGAGGACAAGGGGAACCCTATCCATGTTGGGAGCGAAGAGAGAGAATGAGGGTAGAAGTCCAGGAGATGGGTCAGACCAGATTGACAGCTCTGTCAACAATGGTGCTGGGAAATGGTTAGTCAAGAAAGAAGTTGGACGCTTCAGACGTTCTCTTGTTGAAGTTGACTTCATTGGAACAGATGCAATGGAGTTGGTGGAACTGGGAGAATGGAATGGCGTCTTTATAGGAAGCAGAGAACGATGATGTATAGGCCAGGTAACTGTGGGAGTCAGTGGATTTATAGTGGATATTAGGGACCACTTTATCCCCAGAAATAGAAACAGAAATATCAAGGAAGGGAAGGGAGGAGTCAGCAATAGGCCAGCTGAAAGTGAGGGTGGGGTAGAAATTGGAAGTGAATTTTCCAAATCTCTTCGAGAGAGGGTAGCAACACCAATGATCTCATTGATGTATTGCAGGAAGAGTTGTGGAGTGTGGGTGCTGGAATAGGGCTGGAACAAGGAATGTTCCACATACCCAGTGAAGAGACAGGCATAAATGGGGCCCATGCAGGTAACCATGACCACCCCTCTGAACTGAAAAAGATGAGGAGTTAAAAAAGAAATTGTTCAGGCTAAGGACAAGCTTGGCCAAGCAGAGGAGGGTGGTGGGGGTTCAGGTCTTTGTTCCAGGAAGAAGCAGAGAGCCCCAAGACCATCCTGGTGGGGAATGGACATGTAAAGGGATTACATCTCCATGGTAAAGAGGAGGTGGCTGGAGCCCGCAAACTTGAAAGCTCGAAACTGGCGTAAATTGTCAGAGGAATCGTGGGTGTAAGTGGGCAGGGCCTAGACCAGGGAGAAAAGACTGAGTCAAGGTAGGAAGAGATGAATTCTGTGGGACAGGAGCAGGTAGAAACCATGGGTCTGCCAGGACAGCCCTGTTTGTGGGTTTTCGGAAGGAGGGAGAAGCAAGCTGTGTGGGACTGGGGAACCATCAGCTTGGAAGCATTTGAGGCAGAGGGGGGAGATCACCAGATGAAATGAGGTCAGTGATCATAATTGTTACAATAGCCTGATGTCAAGTCATGGTCCAGGGGAAGGTAGGAGGAGGTATGTGAGAGCTGGCGTACAGCCTCTGCAATTAGAGAGATCTATATGCCAGACTACAGCAGCATCACCCTTATCAGCAGGCTTAATAACAAGGTCAGGGTTAGATCTAAGTGCACGGAGTACAGTCAGTTCTGAGGGAGACAGGTTGGATTGGGTGAGGGAGACAAAGAAATTGAGGCAACCAATATCACAACAACAGATCTCAATGAACAGATTGAGTGCAGGTAAAAAGCCAGGTGGAGGCAGAGTACTGGAGCTGGGCAAAGGGGTCTGTGGGATAGGGAAAGGGATCTTGTCCAGTGAAATGGGCTTGGAAGCGAAGATGACAGAAGAAGAGTTCAATGTTATGTTGTATCTGAAATTTGTTAAGGTGGGGGCACAGAGGGATAAAACTGAGGCCTTTGTTGAATAGAGAATGCTCAGTATCAGAGAGCAGGAACCCTGAGACAGCGTGATATGTTACTGTTGGTGAGAAAGGTCGAGATTGTGCATATGACAATGCATGGCACAGTGTGTGTATCTCAGAATTCAGTGAGAAAAGCTATCTGTGGAAAGTTGAACATTGCAGAGGTATCTGTGATTCTGGGAGGAATCAAAGCACATGGGATGAAACTTGAGTTGGAATCCACGTGGGGTGAGTCTGAGCCAGAGGCGGTCACTGAAGAATGTGATATGGCTGCAGAAGCAGGGTTTAACAAACACCAACAGCGATAGTGAAAGTCATGTCAGAGGACATGACAAAAGATTGAAACTGAAATCCCATCGGAGAGAGGAGTGCAACTTCTTCAAGGTGGGCATGCCTAGAAGAGATGTAGCGGTGAGTTAAATGTGAAATAAAATAAACACCGAAAGAACTGCGGATGCTGTAAATCAGGAACAAAAACAGAAGTTGCTGGAAAAGCTCAGAAGGTCTGGCAGCATCTGTGGAGAGAAACCAGAGTTAACGTTTTGGGTCCAGTGATCCTTCCTCAGAACTGATGGTAGCTACGAAAATGCTGTTTATTACCCAGAAGACAGGGGGCAAAGAGTAAACAATGGGTAGGTATAGAACACAAACAGTAGATGATAATTATTTACTTTAAATGAAGTAATGCAACAGCTAAAGTACCACAGAGGGGAATGTTATACAAAGATTTGTAAGTGGACTTCTAATGATGATGAGTGTCTTCAAGGTCAACATTAAATGCAACATCAATGCCCAGACAATGAGACAATAACTTAAATGAGCCGTTGTGAAATGAAGTCAGTGAATGATCTCCTGGGCACAAGAATAATGAGCAGCTAATGGCAGAGGTCACACCATAAAAAGTATCTACGTGCCAAGTGTATACAGAAGTCAGCATTTTACAGAGACAATATTTTCACAATGTTTTACTTTTTGAGAGAACATTGATGTTTAACATTAAGAAAGAACACTTAATATATTGTACATATTTTT